>NW_008651549.1:1277-12637 GCF_000695815.1 Acanthisitta chloris
TGCACCAGATCCAGCTGAAGGGCTGTGCCCAGCTCAGCCGCCACGCACTGGTGGCCATCTCGCTGAGCTGCCCCAACCTGCGCCAGCTCTCCCTGGCTCACTGCGAGTGGGTGGACAGCCTGTCCCTGCGCAGCCTGGCTGACCACTGCAAGGCACTGGAGGCTGTGGACCTGACGGCCTGTCGCCAGCTGAAGGATGAGGCCATCTGCTACCTGGTGCAGAAGTGCAGCAGGCTCAAGTCTCTGTCACTGGCTGTCAATGCCAACGTGGGCGACGTGGCAGTTGAGGAGACTGCCAAGTGTTGCCCTGATCTGGAGCACTTGGACCTCACAGGGTGTCTGCGAGTCAAGAATGACTCCATCAGGTACTGAGCAATGTGGGGAGCTGTGGTGGGGAGGTGTCAGGTGTCTGGCTTGGGGAGAGGAAGGAGAACCAGAGAGCAAAGTCAGATTTCTTCAAGCTGAAAGCAATGAGAGCTCAGTCTGAGAGACATGTCACTAACAGGCCCTTTGGGAGAGGCAGCAAATTTTCCAGAATATCATGGAGGATATGTCTGGGATCCAACCATGTCCCTTGACTTTCTCTCACACCACCAGAGTGCTGCTCCCAAAGGATGGTGCATGTGTGGTACAGTCATGAGCACTGGGCTGCTGGAAGTAGGAGTCCTGACTTGCATGTGCTCTCTTTCTTGTCAGGGTCCTGGCTGAATATTGTCCCAAGCTGCGCTCACTGAAGGTCAAGCATTGCCACAACGTGGCTGAGTCCAGCTTGAGCATCCTCCGAAGCCGTGGGGTGGAGCTGGATGTGGAGCCTCCGCTGCAGAGGGCTCTTGTTCTGCTGCAGGACGTGGTTGGCTTCGCCCCTTTCATCAACCTTCAGATCTAGAACTGCTGCTGCTGGGGAGGGGGGGACTGGCACGACGCTGGGATCCTGGAAGGATGCCGGAACTGGCTGCTGTGGAGACGTGCAGAGGGAGAGGTCGGGCCCATCGGTGAGGCTGGCTTGAGTGGGGCTCACTAAGGTGGGGCTCGCTCTTTCCTGTGGGGCTTTTGAGCAGCCACTGAGTGTTCGTGAGTGGGCTTCATTGGTGCCTCTGGGGAAAGTAACTCCCTCTGCAGTGGCGTGGAGAGAACACCATGGTGCTGAATAGGCCTTGGCCAGGCCAGCTAATAGATAGGATTTATTATTTGTTGTATTTTAAATCTCTAAGCGGCAGCTGTCCAGAGAGCAGGAGAGCGTTTGAAGGGGACTGTCCCCTGGGGTGGGTGTGCAGGGCATGCCAGCAGAGCTGTAGAGCAAACCAGACCAGCTGGAGCAGAAAGGAAAACAGCTACCAGCCCTCCTCTTGGGAGAGGGCAGGCCCCTCTGGGCTCTAGGAGGAGGGCAGAATGAGCCTAGTTCTTGCCCATGGCCACTGGCCAGCCTGGCGCCAAAGGACTGACATGGCCTTGGCACGGGCAGTGTGTCTGTCCAAACCTAGGGTGTTGGTTTAGGCTGGTGCATGGTAGGAGTTGTTTTCAGGGGGAACATGCTCCTAACTGCAGTTTCACTGACAGAAAATCACCAAACCTAGCTGTGCTGTCACTGAAAGCAGTTGGTCATTGTCATTTGTTTCTTCCAGCTTCCGACTTAACATTTGAGTAGTGCCCAGGCCTGCTACTGTATCTTGCTCTGTGTTGCGTGGCTGCAGCTTTGGCACTCAACAGTGGTGAGAAATGACAGGAGCTCTTGCTCTGCTGTCAGCTGGGGTTTATGGAGTGCTGCAGGTTGTATTATTGGCAGGAGAGCCTAGCTCTGGTCTGGAGTTCAGCCTCAGCCCTTGTATCCACTAGGCAGTTAATCAAACAGCAGCTGCATCTTATGGTGAATGTGATGAAGAGCATAATTAGAGGATGATCCTGCTCCTATCTTTGGCCCTAGGAGGGACTGGAGGCAGTGTCTGTAAAGCATGTGCATGCTCTGGCTGAACTACACACCAATTCACATCATCTTTATTAATACTGGCACTCAAAGCAACAGTGCACACAGACTTGTTAAAAAGGTTGCTGCAAAAGCACAAGCCACATCGCAGATCTAAAAATGTCCCATGCAAGGAATAGCAGACCATGCCCAGGCCCAGGAGCGTCACTGCGGTGTGCCCCTTGGGGCAGAGGGATAGCTACACAAGAAGAAGTCTCCTTGCCAACCAGATTAGTCAGGGAAGCTGAAAGCAGTGTCCTGGCTCCCAGGTTAGTTCAAGTTAGCAGCAGGTGGAGGAGTCCCCTCATTCCTAGGGCCACACATCCATCCTGCCATGCGTGGCCAGTGAGGTGGAAGGCTGAAGAGCAGGAGGACCTGGCTGTCAGTGGAACTTGTACTTTCTGGCTGGTTTTAGGCTGATATAGGTTCTTTTCATCTCCTCACTCTCAGGCTTCTTGATGTCTTTGTACCTCTCTCCTTTTGTACTCACCACCTGGTTATCAATATAGCGGATCAACTTCTTGGGAGCCTGTAAAGGAAAGATATTAACACCAGGAGGATGGACAGCCACACTGCTAGAAAGGGAGGGGGCAAGCAGAAGCAGAGCTGTACTCCGAGAGGTAGGTGGGTGGGTGGGCTGGTTTACCATCATGTGTGTTGAGAATCCTGGCCAAAACTGGGAAGGATGCTGTCTGATTCAGGGGACAAAAAGCCATGGTAGTCAGGAATGGTAAGAACTGATAGGCCCTGCAGCATCTTAGCTAAGCTAATCTTCCCTCTTTGACTAGCAGGTTCTGTGAACAGTCCTGCCTTTGGCCTGCCCTGTTGTTTTTTGGACTTGCAGCTGGATTTTTTTAAACCTTTGTTAACAAAGGATGTTCAAACTTCTGATGAGCTGGGACTGCTCTGCTTACCTCTTTGGGTGGAGCTGGCCGATGTGTTTTCTGGTCATCTGCACTATCCACCATCATGTATCTGAAACACAAGAAGCATTTAGTGAACACTGTAGTATACATTGTCTGAGGCTACTCACAGCCTGTGTCCATGCTCCACTGGCTGGATTGTGACTGTGCAATGTGTCCTATGTGCCTAGATTGCAGCTAGGAGCACTTGGTGTTCCCCTCTGGATGAAACAGGCAAGTGTGTCATCCTTCTGGTGAGAATCTAGCAGGATTCTCCTGGAGTAGCAGCCTTGGCTGTATGTGAAGGATATTGAAAATTCAGGTGGTTGAGAATGCTGTTAGCCACTGCAGAACTGAGAGAACTTGCTGAGGTCTGGTGTGCTCTGCCATTGGGGCAGCTTTGCTCCTTCTCAGTCCAAGGGATGGCAGCCAAAGGAGAGGTTACAGGACCAGTCTGCTTCTGCCCTGAAGAGATGGTGTTCCTTTCATACTCTGCCTACTACTTGACTATGAAACAGATCTGTGCTGGAAGCAACTTCATAAAAGCATCACCTCATTTCCTATGTGACTGAAATGTCAGGGTCCAAGCATTTGCTTGCTGTACTGCTGAGTTGCTACTCTCTGAGACTTTCGTGCTGGTTTAGCACAGCTGACCATGACTTCTCCCTCAGTAGTTAGTATAGTTGCTCATGTGTATCTTCAGCTATGGCGATCTGCTCTCTGTACCTGTGCTTGAGTGATGTTTAAAGTACAGGATGTTGCCAAAATGTCATTAAAGTGAAGTTCTCAGAAACATAACAAACAGCTGGTGCTTTTTTGTTTCAGTGTCTGTCACTTTGAAATGAGCCTGCACAGGAGATGGGCAAGGACAGGGATTGCAACTTCTGCTTGGATGCCTTACTTTATTTTTCCCAGCCTATTGACTGTTTATGCTGTCACTGGGGAGGATGTAAAGTGGTGGAAAAGATGTGGCTGGATAGATGTGGGGAAGCTGCATGCCTGCATAATGATACTCATGAAAGCTGAGATCTTAAAGCAGATCGATGAAACCACAGTGTGTGTTCTCCCATTGAGAATTAAATGGTTTTAGAAATGAATATAAGTAAACCAATCTAAAGCTACTTTCATTCCCAAGAAGTCCACAGGGGACTTCAAAGAGGTTTCTTTAAATGCACTGAATTCACACCTTCAGCAGCGGAGATTTAATCTTCCCAGTGTTGTTGTACAGGCAATATCTTAAAGATATCTTTAGCCTTGTTTGGACTGTCTCCAAGGATAGAGGTATGAATGAGTTGCTGTAGTTCTACAAGTCACTGTGTGTTTGTTACCTGAGCTGCAGCACGTTTATGCCTTGAACCTTTAACCAGGACCTCAGCTAACAGTACTGTGTTTTACTCTGTCTCTGTAAGAGGCTGAAACCCCACACACAGCCTGTGCTGTGACCCAGCTGGTACAGGTAACCTGTTTCTGTGCCAGAGCTCTGAAAGAGCCCAAACTTGGTGTTGGGTTTTTTTTTTCTCCATATGGTGATTGTATTTGTGCTTAGGTATGTTCAGCTACCTGAATCAGCTTCACATCATCCTTTTTAAGCATCTTGCACCCCAAGCTCTTTATAGACCACATTGTTCCCCAAGTGGGGAAGCAAATTGGGAGCAAAATAAGGGGTTCTTTGCTGCTGGATACTTACTTCTGTAGGATAACCTGTTTTAGTTCCTCGTGGTTGGGCGCTTTGCGGGGCCGTGCCAGTTCCTGGGAGGAGACAAAATATGGGTGCGTGAATAGCACAACACACAGGGTCTATAGCTCCCCCCCTCCGCTCGCTCAGTGAGCCCAGCTGCTGTTGGAGCACTCCAGCCCCTGTGGGAAAGGGTGTGCCAGCCACAGCTCCACTGGGGTGCTGGCTCAGTTGTGGGCACAGCCTATACTAAGAGAGCCGGAGGAGGGACTGTTGCTCTAGGTGATCCTCCTGGCTCCTTGTGCAGAAGGTTACTGCAGTCAAAGCTTCTGCTTATAGCAAACAGCTATAACACCTGTGTGTCCTTGCGCTCTGCTCTGCTCCTTGGCCTACTGCCACCCAGGTCGGAGTACAGTACCTTCACACTCGCACCTGCTGGGCCAATTTCCACCTTCTCCTCCACAATTAACTGCACTGCCTCCTCCAAGTTCCCCAAGGCCATGGCGAGAGCCTTCTCTGCCTGGCTCACAGTACAGGCTGGGAACATCTCCAGTAGCAGCTCCACTCCATCCTTCGAGTCATTGCCTTCCTAGGTGGAGCAAGAGACAGAGCTAAGTTGGGGATGCAGTGAGGAGAGAGCTCTTGAAAAGGGCCTTTGGTTTGGCATTGCCAGGAAATTCAGCTTGCCCTTAGCTAAAGGCTCTCTCTCCTTAAAAGTGTGACTAAATCCCATTCCTGAAGCTCACAGGGGACTGTCCTTGGAAAGGAAAAGCATCACTCTTCTTTAATCTCCTCCCTCTGTATTTCAACTTACTTTAAAGTAGGGCTGCTGTGAACTGACTCATCTGTGTGGCCATGCTGTGTGACTCCTTAGAGTGAGCTTTCTGAATGCTGGTGTGAATGCCCGAACTCCTGCCCACCTTGTGAAGTTACATGTGCTTTGATCAGAAAGGGACTGCTAAACAGTGACCTGAGACTACATCAGAAGGAATTGCCATAGCAGCATTTGCTAGAAGGCTGTAGACACAGAATGATTGTGCTGCAAAGCAGGAATAGATAAGTACTGGAGCAAGCAGAGCATGGGGGAGGAAAGTGGGGGGCATCTGGCAGGTGTTGCAATGCCTGTAGCATGGGCTATGCTGAAAGGTGTTGCAGGATCAGGACTGCTGGGACAATGACTCAGTGCTGTAAAGCTCAGTAAGTGCACAGCACAGGACATTGAGGGTGGGGCAGGTGTCTTCAGGACTGACACCCAGATGTGACTGCTTCCTGAGCAGATACTGCACGACAGCTGAGGAGAGCAATGGTGATCCAGCTCAAACTGTGGAATGAGGCTACGGGAACTGGGTGAAGTGGGGAGGAGCCTGGCTAATGCTGTAGATGTGGATCCAAAGTGCTGCTTTGGGATCGCTGAAGGCACTGGGATAGGCCCTCTCAGCCATTGCTCCGGCTCATCCTTTCCAGCCACTGGAACGGATGAGCCAGACTGATGGCTCATCGTCTTCTGTCAGCACATAATTTTCTGACACAGTCTTGCTCAGGCCATACAATGGAGGAGATCACGGATACCAGTGATGCTTTGTCACAGCCTATGCTGTGGTTCCTTCCAGAGCTGGAAAATGCCCTCGGGTGGTGCTGGTAGCCTAATGCTGTGTGACTGTCCCCAGTGTTCCTGCTTCTCTGTGGGGTACTCATACCTGGGCCCTGGCTCCGTCTGTTAGAGTGCACAGCCTTTCCCCGTTGCAGGCTCCAGCTCCAGGCTCCTGGCCCTTGGTGATGTCTTCAGAGGGTGCTTCACTCCTGCTTTCCACAGCCTTTTGGCCAGGTTTTTCTTAAAGACATAGTGATATCTCCTGAGGAACAGTGCTACTAAGGCTAGAGCTCTGTGCTTTCTGTTGGCATTAGATTGCTAGTGCATCATGTGCCAAAGCAAATCTCTTCTTAAGTGACAAGACTTGGAAGCACTTCTGTTCTTCCTGGCCTCAGTGGGGACAGCTGCAGCTCTGCTCACACTGACCTGCAGGAAGGCAGTGCTAGCACAGGCTGGAGTGCCCAAGTTCTGCATTTCCAGGCTGTATGGGGCATGGGCTGCTTGCAAATTCAGTTCTACCTTTCAATTCTCAGTTTTCTAGTGCTTTGGTTGTGGATACTTAAGATATTTTTCTTACACTTCTAAGAATTCCCTGGTGTTTTCTCTTGAACTAAGGTGTGGTTTTGATTTTAAATTTGGGAATACACTGTGGTAGTCCCTAGCCTGCATGTAAGCCAGCACATCCTGTGATTAGGTTATTCTGACGCATCTCTTTTTTTAAAGGCTCTTTTTGTGTCACTATAAGAAGAATCACTTCCCCTTTGTTCTGTACTATCTAAGACTGGGATGGTGCTTTTCTTCCACACTCTGGCTACATCAGGATCCTCAAAGGGTAGGATGCAGGAGACCAGAGCAGAGCAGTAGATTTTGTCAAGTTCAAGAAAGCAGCAAGTAAGATAAAAGGCAGGACTGTCTGTTCTACACTGTAGCCTTCTGGCAAGACAGCAGTGGTGTTGCTAGACAAGAAAAATTCACACTGGTATGTCCTGAAAGGTTTAATATCTGAGCATTTCAAGCTGGCTGTTCTTTAGTGAGAAGTACCTGTGGGACTGATTGATAGGGCAATCCAGCTGATCTGTCTATGAATGCTGAGGTTAGAAAAGGCCATTGGCATAGTGTAGTCTTCTGCAGTTCTGCAAAGTGCAGGCCAGAGCACATTGCTGATTTTGCATCTGTGTCAGGGTTCATGGGTGAACGGAAAGTGAGCTTTGAGGACGCTCAAGGTCTAGAAGTGATACATGTATTCAGCTGGATACTCTATTTGATGATGCACCTGATAAAGGCTGTTTAGTGGTAGTGCCACTATAGCTATCAGAGTCAGGCAGAAATCCTCACTTTCAGAATTAACCTACAGCAGAATTTCAACAAGCAGCCCTGTATCTGCTATTTCTTCCTTATTACCCTGAATTTGATCTCAACAGAGGTACTTTGAGAATTGATCAAGTGTTTTTCACTCCAGTATATCTTGGACAGTATTCCATATGACTCCAGCCTCCCATGTGTTGATATCAAAAACCTGACTGAACATGGAAAAAAACACCTGTCAATCAATTCAGGCTTCCTTATGAGATCCTAACTGTGGCAAACAAGATCATATCTTATCCTGTGACATTGCTCAACTCCAAATATTAAGACTGAGAACATGTAGAGAATATACCTTCTTATGCTGAAATTGTTTGTGTAACTCACCTTTGTTGCGAGCTTCACCAAGCCTTTCTGAGAGGGAGAACATCATTTCACAAACATCCCCGCTGCAAGAGACAGAAGCTGTATAATTAGTGTAAAGCATAAAAGCACTAGCCCAGCCTACTTGGCTACCTCTTTATAGAAAGACAAGGCTTGATGTGAAGCCCAATAAAATCAACAGGTATTTCAGATAGCCAAGGACCTACTTACAAACTATATTGGGATTAGCATCTGTGTATTCAGGCAAAGACTGATGCAGGTTTGGCACTTATACATCTTCAATTGGGTATAACAAAAGAATTTCTGGTACTGAGGAGCTCGGGTCCAGGCCCTCAGTGCATGGCATGCACACACAAAGCAGTAACATTCACATACCTGTGGATTTCTGCAAAACCAGGGATATATGCCTCCATCATTTCCACAAAGGTGTCCATGTCAAAAGTCTCCTCCGAAGACTCTGGTGAGCCCAGCTCTTCCAGGACACCCGTGATATAAGAGAAGAAAACATCATCCATCCCACTGGAGACAGAGAGAACACAGGATATGGCAGTAGGTCAACAGGCCCTTTTTTCTCTCTCTCTCTGTCTCCATCCCCATTCTCCCTAATCTCGTGTCTTTCTAATACAGCAGCAGCAGGACCTATGTGGACTGTATTTTCTGGGCAGATACCACCAGTAAAGCCAGGCAGCAGGTGGTCAGTGGTTGAGTGGAAGCATTAACAGATAAAATACTGCATGGAGTCCTGTTTCCTGGGCAGCACTGAATGAAACCCCCAGCGTGTGCCCAAAGACTGTGCTCCTGGAGGTGCTTCAGCTGAGCTAGCCAAAACATCCCCAGTGCTCAAACCCTTGACTTTTCTATGCTGACTGGTGTTTCAGGTAAGGTCATCATATTCTGTCAAGTTGCACTTTCTATGGGATGCAGTGTTCTCTGCTTGCTGCTCTCCACACTTGTACCAGTGCTGCCACCAGCTGCAAAACCAGCTGCTGTGTTCCAGCCTGTCTGCATGCAAGCAGAGTTCAAAACAGGGAGAACCCCGACATAGCATTATCCTGCTCAGAAAGCCCTTTGGGAGCACTGTGGAATGAAGGAAATCCCATATTCTAATGGGCATTACTAGACAGGAAATTAATCATCTTATTCACCACAGAAATTACATTGCTAGATTGCAATGCTAAACTATAGTTGTTCAAGCATTCCCATCAGAGCCTGTGCAAATTACCTGCACCCTAAATCTGACTTAAAGAAGAGCAACACGAAGTATGGGAAGGCTACAGAGTTCAGTATAATGCACAGAGGGACAATTAACACACAGTTGAAGCTAGAACAGTGATGTCTATCTTGGCATACCTGAGATCTGCTGCAGGGTTGTGGGACTGGATGAAGCGTGTGAGCGTGTCTCGAATGATTCTTTCAAGCTCCATGTCTCTCTACACCTTTTTCTCTAAAAAAAGAGGAGGAAAAAGAAAACTCCATGTAATTCTAAAGGCACAAAGTAGACAAATTATCAAGATCAAACTGCAGGTATAGTATAGGTAAGTGTGCTCTTCCCATCAGAATAATTCACAATCTCCTCCAATGTCTTGTCATTTCTGGGTAACAGCGGGCAAAGATATCCATGAAAAGCAGCAGTATGAGGATCCACTGGAAATACCAGCCCAAAGCAGCCCAGTATCTTCGGTCTCTCCTGATTGATGCTGTCAGTATGCAGCTGTACTGTACATTTAAAATGTCCCCTCTGGCAAGCAGAGCTGGAAATGCAGATGTGTCCAGCTGCAGGACTTCAGGGACACCTTCTGAGCTGGAATGCTGTGCTGTCCAGCGAAGAAGCAATGGGTAGTGGGTTTGCACACTCAGTGCAGAAAGGGGTGGACCTTCCAGCTAAGAGCACTGGCAGTGATGCCTGGACTTGACTCAGGAATGAGTGGGAGGAAGGATAATGTCTCCTAAAGAAAGGACAACCTAGAGCATATTTTACAGGGAAATACCAAGCAGGGCACAGTCTGCCAGCCAAAATATCAAAGGTCTCCAGGTCAGGCATGGACTGCCAGTGGAATCCTGCCCGAACAGGAGCCCTGTTGTTGTGCTCAGCAAATAAGCCATTCTACAGTTGATGCAGCTACAACAAGGGGCACTTGATAACCCAAAACTCAAGGGAGTTCTAAGAATCACAGAGCTCCTACAGAAGGAGTGGCAGAAGGGGGCTGCCCACAGCCCTTCTTCAGCTATCAGTGCTGAGCCTGGACTGAACTGGGTGGAAAAAAGCCATTCCTTAACCATTCCTTCACCCTGGGGTCTGCAGAGGTGCTGGGTGGACAAAACTTCTGGTCTAAGCACTGAGTTCTTCTGAGGAAGGAAACCACACAGAGAAACTGATGTGGTCATTGGCCAGAGAGTTTGCAAAAGACATCATGCTTCCACCAGTACAGCTCCCTCATTTCAACCACACTAGGACCTGATCAGGCCTGTTTGATGCAGAACTCATGGAGCAGTCACGTGGGTTGCTGACAGACAATTTCCATGTTCTCATGTGAATCAAAAAGGTTTGGCATTTCCCAAGATGAGACTTCCAGAGCTAGCAGGATATAACCAAAACCACCCCACAGCACCCAGCTAAGGTTAGAACTACATAACAGGACACCAAAATATCTTATGCACTATACCTTCAAATGCCACACTTCTTCTAATGATGATCTGCAATAGTTAAAGGGCAGATTCACTAGAAGAGCTTATCCTATGTGTGCAGATTTGTGTGGGAGTGATTTACAATGCACAAAATTATCTAAAACCCAAAGGCAGAAGAAATAACTCTCCTGAGAGCTCAATTTTGCTGAAAAGGTGTTACCACAGTTTTAAAGTCCCAGCCATAATTGCCATGTGGATTTTAAGATCACTTCAGTAGTTGTCAGCGGATTCAAACATATCTATGAAAGTCCTTCTGCATTTCTTGTCACTATAATGTGGGCTCTGTATAACATGTTGCACAGGATCTATTTTTAAAAGCATATGATCAAGAAATGATACTCCTAATGCTCTGCTTACAGCTACAGCCTCAGTTTTGCAGTCAGAACAAGAGACCTTCAGTTCTTGGAAATCCCTGTCACTTTTCTGACAGCTTTTCAACACTGGAGTTTATTATTAAAGAGTGAGCAGTGGAGCACTGTATGCCATCTCATTAAGACAGGCTCAGTTTGAAATATCAGGAGTGCTTACTTGATCCACATAACATTGCGTGGCATATGTATTTCCTCACCTCAGGCAGCGAAAAGCAGTAGCAGTTCTCAAAATGTGAATGTCAAAATTATTCATTTTCTGTACTAGATACTTTGGCCAGCAGCTCAACAGAGTTTCCCACCTTCCTGTCAGTCTTGAGAACACAATCTTCATCACCCCTGTATTCTCCTTCCTAACATGTTAATGTCAAATCATAGAATCACAGAATCATAGAATCAGCCAGGTTGGAAAAGACCTCAAAGATCATCAAGTCCAACCCTACCGTGGTTACTAGACCATGGCACTAAGTGCCACATCCAGTCTCATCTTGAAA
>NW_008651550.1:0-519 GCF_000695815.1 Acanthisitta chloris
ATTTTTGGGGTATTTGGGGCAATTTTTAGGGTTTTTGGGGATCTTGGGAAGGTTTCTGGGGGGGAAAATTTGGGGGGACTTACTGGTTTGGGGTCCCAAGAGATTTTGGGGGGTCTGGGGCAATTTTTGGGGTATCTGGGGCAATTTTTGGGGTATTTGGGGCAATTTTTGGGGGTCTCACCTATACTGGATTTTGGGGGGTCTCACCTATACTGGAATTTCGACTACTTCGAGGTTTGGCACAAATAACATCAGGAAAAAAAAGTCTTAATTGAGCATAAAGAAGAGTCACATCTTTCCCTCGGAAAATCTGAAAAAATTGGGAATTTTGGGAATTTGGAAAAATCTCAAAAAAGAAAATTTTTTGAATTTTGAGGAAAAAAAACCAAAAAAAAAAACCAAAAAAAATTTACTTTAGCTACAAAAGTTCCTCCTTTTTTCAGCACGTGGGTCGTGATGGTCAAGGCCTGAGGGAAAAATTCCAAAAAAAATTGAAATTTTTTGGGGAATTTGGAGGTT
>NW_008651551.1:0-5012 GCF_000695815.1 Acanthisitta chloris
TAAATAATATAACAAACAATTGCTTTATATTTTGTATCTCTTACTTGAACATTTTGTGCCTGACTAAAGATCCTCTCAATGATGTTCAGTGACTCAGAATAGATGGAAGAGCATTCATGAAAAACAGGTTAAAGATGGAAGTTAAGTGGATGAGGGAAAGCTCCAAACAGGACTCCTAGAAATCCCAGCATCTTTATGACTATCCCACCTCAGTGGGGTGAGTTCCTAAGGGAGGTCTACCCACACAGGCTTCGTACCTTTCCTAGTCAGAAAGAAGTCTTCTGTTCGGAGGAAAACAGGAAAGTCAATCCAATGAGCTGCTGTTCCCTTCTGGCCTTAAAACACTCAGTACCCATGTTGTCAACAGCCTACCTATTCCCATTTGGATGCACCTCTTCTAGTTCTGACATATCTCTTCACACAACAGTGCTGACCAGGGAATTTGGGCTTCATCTTGCTGTATTCAATTAAATCAGTTGGTTTTCATGGAGCCCACAAGACAAAGCTGGAATCACATTCTCCTAGATGACCTTATGGACATTCAGAAACCAATGTGCTTCTATTTTTGGATCTATAGGTTCCAAGGCCTTTAGCAATGAGGAAAGAGGGAATTCAGACGAGGAAACGCAAGCCGAAGAACCTTAACAAAACAAAGACACCAGCAGGTAAGTGTTGAATGGGGAGTTTATTGTATGTGTATACATGTGTGCACTTGTGTTTCTGACAACAGTGTCCTGCAGGTCAGAGATCCAACCACAAAACAGGCTTATTTTCCCAAAACTGGGGGATGTCTGAATGCCTTTCAGCAGCAACAAAGCCTGTCCCACTATTTTTTCATTTAATTTCACCACACTAACTTCTTGGTGGGTGGTGGGTACAGCTCTGTACTGAGAGGCCTTTGGAAACACCCTGGTTTACCATCTGCTTTCTCACAGGCCCTTCCAGCAGTGAGAGTCTTACCCCAACCACCAGCTCCACCAGCAGCAGCAGCAGCAGTGCCACAACCACTGAGGAAATGCGGCCCATAAAAACAGAACCCGGGCTCTCATCTCACTATGGGCACCCTTGCCCGGTTTCTCAGGTACAGAGGGGAGGTGCTGCCAGTGGGACTAGGATGGGATCTAGGGTGCTAGATGTGGGGAGAAGAACATCCTCCAAATATTACTTAGGTACTTAGGTGTAAGTACCTGAAGGAGCCTACAAAAGAGATGGAGAAAAACTGTGTATAAGGGCATGGAGTGACAGGACAAGGGGGAATGGCTTCACACTGACAGAGAGTAGGTTTAGATTGGATATTGGGAAGAAATCATTGATTGTGAGGGTGATGAGGCACTGGCACAGGCTACCCAGAGAAGCTGTGGCTGCCCCATCCCTCAAAGTGTTCCAGGCCAGGTTGGATGGGGCTTGGAGCAATCTGGTCTAGTGGAAGGTGTCCCTGCCCACGGCAGGGGATTGGAACTAGATGATCTTTATGGTCCCTTCCAACCCAAACCATTCCATGATTCTATGAATCTCTGTGGACAAAGGCTGTTACTTTTCAACCCAAGGGTCTGGAGTTCACAGTAAGACATCTGTCCTCTGGGATGCAGCCAATCCCCACTTTTTTGTCAGTTGAGGATTTTAGTAACGTGGGGCAGCTCTGAATGGACAACAAAAAGAAGCAGCTTTGTTGAAAACATGATATCACTTTTTGCTGGGCAGCTCTACATATCCCATATCAAGAAAATACCCATTACCATTCTATGATTTAATTTGTCTTGAACTAGGAAACACTTGGCAATACTTCCCTACTTTCTCTGCACTGGCTGTCTGTGTGTTGAGTGATATGAGCATGACAGCAGAGAGCTGTAGGGTAAAGTGATGTGATCTGTACCACAGTCACCACTAGATGTCTGGGGAGCAGCACTGCATTCACACAAGGTGGATTCACACAGGATACTTTCATTTGAAAGCTAGGAGAGCCCAAGGCCAATGAAATTTCAAGCCTTGGGAAGTAAAATGATAATTTATGACATTTAGAAGAGAACAAGATGCCCTGTAAGAAGCAGCAGGAAAGAACAGAGACTTTCCCTGGAAGTGTTCAAGGCCAGGCTGGATGGTGCTTAGAGCAACCTGGTCTAGCAGAAGGTGTCCCTGCCCACGGCAGGGGATTGGAACTAGATGATCTTTATGGTCCCTTCCAACCCAAACCATTGCATGATTCTGTGATTTTAGAAACAGAAGGAAAATTAGGAAAGAGAAGGAAAGAGCCTGCCCAAAGTATCACACATAAGCTGCAATGTGCAGCTCTACAGCAAATACAGTGACGTATTATTATAATAGCACCAGCCTACACTAAAGGGATTCACATGGTCCTTCATGCTTTGAGGCTTTGCTCACAGGATTTTCCTTTTTTCATAGGCATTCTCAGTCTCTGCCATGTCTGGACATGGATCATCTATTCACCCTACGATTTCGGCTCTGAAGCTCTCCCCGCAGGCTTACCAGTCAGCTATCAGCCAGTCTCCTCAAAACAGCTCCAAACAGGACTCCTGGAACAGCCTGGTGTTAGCTGAAAACCATGGGGATATCATAACTGCATAACCTGGTTTTCCACTCATGAACTTCAGGCTGATCTGCTTGAGAGATGAAGAAGATATCAAGTAATCATCAAGTCAATGTTGTTTCCCACCTCCCCTGCTCTCCTGTCTTCTGTCCCCTTGTGAGATATTCCAGCAAAGAGGTAAAGAGGACTAATCTGAGGTGTAGGAGAGCTCTTACGAAATGAGCAGAGAAGACTCAAATCTCAAAGTAACTACTGGATTTGAAGGCTTTATTCCTACTTAAATGAGCCTCGATTTGATTGTCACTGCCTTCTATGAAAGAGCCAGAAACAGAGATGGACACAGTTCTTGAGTTTTATTTAACAATACCTGGCATTTGACTCAGACAATGGTGGAGCAGAGACATTTCTTCTGCCACCATCCATTCTTTTCCTGACTAGAAGAAAATGCTACCATCTTCTCATTCCCGAAATTCAGTGATCTTCCACCAAATGGAGCCAGTTTCAGGACAGATTGTTGAACAGACTTCACTAGAAATGCTTTAGTCGCTTTAGTGGATTTGATATGATCTAGGGCAGAGAAAAGAAAGAGACACTCCCCCGCCTTAGCTCACAAACCTGAAGCATTGTCTTCATTTTCCAAGATGGAAAAGCTGGAAAACTAATGAATGTCCATATTTAATAGTAACTCCTTTCCTATTTATCATTATGAAATCATGGGACTGTGTTTCCAAGAGGCTGTTGGCTGAGCCTGGAGAAGGTCTGTGAAAGGGGCATTTTGGAAGAAGGAACCTTCTGGAAGCAGGTAGATAAGCCCCATGTTGGTCATTGAATCCTGGAGGAAATGGCTGGGGTCTTCCCTTACGGATAGTGACAAGCCAGGCTTAGAGATGATTCAAGAACACAGCAAGTGAAAGATGCTCTTCTAATGCTGTTGTGCCATTGCTTCTGAGACAGATAATTTAATTATTTTGCCTACTTTTATGTTGGTTTGGACATCATTGATGAAATCTGACTGTCACTTCTTTTTGGCTGTACTGTGAGTGCCCACTTTCCCCTAACAGCTGGCTCATGATCATTTCCCACATCTAATCCTTTAGGATTTCACCTTTTGCAACAAGCAAAGGCTTCAGCCTCTAATGGAGGTGGCAGGGATCATCTTCTTTATCACACATGTGCACAGACTTGTTGCCTGCAAGAGAAGCGTAACTCCGTTCATGCATGAGTATTAAAACAGACTCATCTGTTTTTCTTGCCCATAAGCTCTCAACAACCAGGGAATCCTAGCAAATGGAGTGGGAAGAGATGCTGAGAGCTCACTGACTCATTCCCTTTTCCCAAAGGGATCAATTCTGCCTAACCCAGCTCTGATTGCTCTTTCTCCAGCATGTGCTTAACTCCAGCACTGCAGACACCACAGCTCCTCACGTTCTTCACCAGATGATTGCCATGATATTTCCACCAATGTTTCCAAGGAGAGAATTTCTGGGAGACTTCACTCTACAGGATTCTTCACTCTTGTTTCTGTCCACTCCCAAACCCTGTTACTCTTCTTGCCTTCCCAGCTCCTCCCTTTTCCTCCCTGCATTCAGAACAAGCACGGAACTACCAAGTGAAAATCTCTAAGAGGGATTGTGCGTCCCCCCCCCGAAATGTACCATCCTCTGTTTCCCACTGTTTGACATTCCCACAAGGAATGTTTCCACCCAAAACCAAGATGCATGGCTTGGCAAAGAGGAAAGCCACGTACAGGATTGAAAGACAAGAATGGCATTACATTGTCTTTGTTTGAACTTACCATTTCCCTCCTGATGGTATAAAAGCTTCTTTAAGGAGAAGGATTCAACTGGACTGGTTGTGATAAAGCCTGGGACTGGAGACACAGTAGAGACCCGGACC
Organism: Acanthisitta chloris; assembly: GCF_000695815.1. Taxonomy (NCBI): domain Eukaryota; kingdom Metazoa; phylum Chordata; class Aves; order Passeriformes; family Acanthisittidae; genus Acanthisitta; species Acanthisitta chloris. The sequence continues at coordinate 4,442 of NW_008651551.1, forward strand.
CTTCCACATTCCCTGTGCTCTCCATAACTCAGATTTGCAGGGATTTGGAGGAATGACACAGCCTCTGCACTTCCTAGAGAAAAATACCATGGCAATGATGCCATGGGAACAGCTGGATGGTGTTTGCACCAGAGTTTCCATTCTGTTTCACTGAGCTAATGCAGTGCTAAGTACAGACAAGGAAAAGACATTCATGAACCATGAATAAAAATAAATTACATTCTGTGATTCTGCTCAGGCCTGGAGGGCTGCAGAGAAGAGGCCAGAAATAGCACCTAAAAATATTAATTTGGGGTGAAAACATACAGGTGCTTCTTCCTGGGCATGCAGGTCTTTAGCCAGTCTCCTCCTTGAACTAAATTCTTTTGTAAATGGCAGTTCAGCTCCCTTGGGATCTGGCTGTGAATTCACAGCCATAACAGAGCTGCCTGAACCACAATATTCCACTTGGCTAATGCACACATTTGGGATATCCAAAACTACCCTGAACAGCCCAAGAAGGAAGGGAGCAGGTGCCCTCCTGGAGAGGAGATATTGTCCAGACTAACCACATCCCCCATTTCTCTTTCCC
>NW_008651551.1:5022-16415 GCF_000695815.1 Acanthisitta chloris
GGTTCTGTTTGCTTTGTCACTGTGCTCCTCCTTCCCAAACTCCCTGGCAGAATTTTCCTCCTGCTCTTAGAACACACTCCAAGAGATCATAAAGGACTCTCCTCTGCAAGAGGGAAAACCCCTGCAGGACTTTAGCCTTATGCTCCCTCAGGTTATTAAATGACCAGAGTAGAGACTTATTAACTGGTTCTCAGCCTTTCTTAAAGCCTTGCTTTGTCACTGTGCTCCTCCTTCCCAAACTCCCTGGCAGAATTTTCCTCCTGCTCTTAGAACACACTCCAAGAGATCATAAAGGACTCTCCTCTGCAAGAGGGAAAACCCCTGCAGGACTTTAGCCTTATGCTCCCTCAGGTTATTAAATGACCAGAGTAGAGACTTATTAACTGGTTCTCAGCCTTTCTTAAAGCCTTAAAATACATCATGAAACCGAGTGAAGAGCATTTTCCAGATCCTGATAACAGAATAAGACAGCTGCTTTCAAAAGGTGAAGCTCTGGAGGCTGTGAGGACAACTTTAGGGGTAGAGGACAACTCTTTAGAGATAGAAATTAGTTCTTTTGTCCCCACTTGTGTACCAGAAGCAGTAGAATTCCCATTATGTCTGGGTCTGTGATTCCTTTCAATCACCCACAACTGTTGTAGAGCTATTGTTGGTCCCGGAGCATTTGTTGTGTTCTGGCCAATGCTGCTATCAAGGTGGTGAGAGGCTGATCTCAGAAGGAGCATCATCATTTCAGGTGGTGTACAGATACACTATAATCAATGGGTCCTCTTCTTCAGAGCTTGTAGTGATCAAATTACAAAGTAATTTAAATCAGAAGGGATAAGATCAAGTTTCTCAAAGCCCTGTTCAGTCAAGTTTTGACTAACCCTAAGGGTGGAACTCCTACCACCTCTCTGGGATCCTGTTCCAGTGTTTGACCATCCTTATGGTGGAAATGTTTTTCCAAATAAATGCTAGATTCTAACAAGAGATAGAATTATTGGTAAATTAATTGCTCAGACCTTGGTACTCCCCAGCAATAAGTCATTGCAGGAGGCTTGAACATTGTCTCCAAGCTGTGGAGTCATACAGTGCCACTTCTCCTAGGTAGGAGCTGGGATGACCAACACAGGATGACAAATTCCAGAAGTGACAAGCAAAGGGTTAATCACAGGATGACAGGATAAAAGTGCCACCACTTTTACGACATTCAGCTTCCTCTAGCAGGAGGGACAACTTAAAAAATTCTGGGTTCCGCCTGAGCTCTCCTTTCCTGCCCGTGACGGGGGAGGCATTTAGAGCCTGCTTTGGTAATGAATTAGATACAATTATTAGAGACCCATTAAGGCAAAATAATTATTGCTTTTATTATTGCTATTGTTGCTGAAGAACCTACAGCAGACCATGCCAGGCCAGGTCCTACACAAATGCAGGACTGAGAACTATCTCTGCCCTGAGGAGAAAGAGGGAAGGGCTCAGCCCAGAAAAAGTACTTAAGTACATATATAAATGCATTTGTGGGACTTGTTCCCTTAGAGATCATCACCAATCACACATGAAAATTTGGATGCTGAAGGGTTTGCAGCTCAAAGTTTGGCTGTGCCAAACCAGACCTTGGCAGTGGCTAAGTGACCACCAAAGTGCGATGGGCAGATGAGAACCAAGACAGGGAGACAGAGGGGTAGAAAGGTCATTTAACCATTTCCAAGAGTGTTTGCTCTTTGTGGAAGTGCAATATCTTGCATCACTTCAGTTATTCTTTGTAAATTGATCAGAAGGGATCCACAGGTCACTTGCCATCTTATGGGCTTGGCTGGAGAGGTTGCAATCAGGAGGAGCTCAGGAATATTGCAAGGGAGCTTTAAAACCAATCAACAACTCCATGTAACATTGAAGCTGTGACTATGTCAGGGTTGATGTTTTGTTTTGCTTTTTTTTTTTCCTCCCCATGTTAAAAGTTTGAAGTTTCCCAGGTCATCTGGGAAGGTCTCATGGAAACAGACACTTATTTGTAAGGGGGAGAGGGAAACCAACCAACGGAACAAGCTGTAATTATTTAAAGATGTAAAAAAATATCTATTATGAAGTAGTATGGCTACCAACCCACGTAACTTCTACACCTTTAGAACTAATGGAAATAAAACAATGATAATAAAACTAGAAGGTTTCTGCTTGCCTCTGTCTACCCTCGTGGGCTTCTTGGAGAGGGCTGGGGGTAAATTATCACATATGAAATGCACCCAGAGAAGAAGTGGTGCAGTGGGTCCTGTCCCAGGGAGCTCAGAACAATTGGATTACAGAGTAATTTAAGTCAGAAGGGATGAGATCAGGTTACTCAGAGCTTTGTTCAGTCAAGTTTTGAGTATCCCCAAGGGTGGAAATCCTACCACCTCTCTGGGTTCCTATTCCAGTGTTTGACCACTCTCAGAAGCAGCTGGAGCTCTACAGGTGATAAGTTCCCTGGGATCTGAGCTTTGGGCTGTGTGAGCCGTCCCCGGGGCTCATTCTGTGCTGCCTGACATGAAGTCAGTGCCTGGATAGTTGGGGCAGACCCTTTGAATGACCTGTGACCAGTGGCCAAATGCTGGTGCCTTTGGCTGCATGAGTATGTCTTTAGCTGTCCCTTGATCACCATTATATGCATTTTTTTTGGTGAAACTGGAGCAGACCTGTGAATAATTACGGTTTGATCACCATCATAGAAACATAGAATGTTAAGCGGTTGGAAGGGACCTTAAAGATCATCTAGTCCCAATCCCCTGCTCTGGGGAGGGACACCTCCCACTTGATCAGGTTGCTCAAGATTTTATCCAACCTGGCTTTGAATGCAGCCAGGGTTGAAGCATCCACTACCTCCCTGGGCAACCTGTGCCAGTGCCTCACTACCCTCACAGGGAAGAATTTCTTCCTAACAGCTAACCTAATTATTATTTCCTCTCTTTCAATTTGTACCCATTACTCCTTGTCCTATATAAATGCCTTACATAATAAATGGCAGATTAAAATGAGAGGCAAAATCTTTAGTAAATTAATTGCTCAGATCTGGAGACTCCCAAGCAATGAGTCATTGCAGAAGACTGAATGTTGTCACCAAGCCCTGGAGTCACAGGGTCCTACAGCCAGTAGGAGCTGGGACAGCCAACACAGGATGACAAACACCAGAAATGACAGATCCAGCAATGGAATAATACGATAGATGGGGCTTGGAGCAACCTGGTCTAGTAGAAGGTGTCCCTGCCTATGGCAGGGGGTTGGATTAGATGACCTTTAAGGTCCCTTCCAACCCAAACCATTCCATGATTCTGTGATTTTAATACAAAGGAAGCAAAACACTCAATGTGTTTTCCATGCAGCAGGTTACCCCTCTAGTACAGTGGAGAGGGGAAAAGCCCCTGGGGGCACTTTAAAACCATTATGACTTAGCTTTTAGGTATTCTCACTAACATTGTTTCATGTAGTAAGCAGCTGATCAGCCTAAATGCTTCCAGCTGAGCTCAGAGGCAACACCCTCAAGTCAAAATCACCTTGTCAGCAAGGGCTGTGCTCCTGCAGAGAGTGGAGGAGAACACTTCTCCTACAAGGACCCAACCTTTTGCCCACGTGCCTAGCTTCCTTCCCAGTCTGACCAGTTCCTGGAGACCATACAACTGGTGGGGTGAGTGAGGTCAGTGCCTGAAACCCACCCATTCCTCCCCCACCAGCCAACTGGGGAGCTCCCTTGCTATTTGGAGGGGAGAAGGTCCTCCTCCATTATAAAAGCAGGTGGGTGGAAGGGTTTTGGCTGCAGAAGGTCCTGTTGAGGGTGGGTAAAGGTGCTGTGGGAGGTGGTTGGGGACTGAAGAAGGGCTGGGAATCATGGAGGAGCAGAAGGGTGCAATGAAGTAGGAAAGGAAGCTGCATGGCCTGTATAGAATGGGCCCAGGGAGAGCAGTGGCTTAAAAGCTGGATGCAGGAATGTGGGTTCTGGGGAGAGGGCAGTGGGTGCCTCCACTGCCCTGGGGAGATGTGGGTGAGAATGGGGTGGGGTCTCAGGGCTTGATTTTTTGGAGAGCTGCAAATTGAGGCTTGGCTGAGTGTGAGAAGCTGGGGATCTCTGCACCCCCTCGATTCCATGTGGAGGGTCAGGGCTGTGCCTTGATACCCCTGCAGGAGCCTTGTACAGGGGTCTAAGGTCACAGTGGGGCTTTCTGTGGTCCCTGGGTGCAGGGGAGCTGGCAGAGCTGGGTTGAGGCCTTGTCCTTGTTCTGTCCCACTGTGAGTGCTTGGCTTCTGTCTGAGCACGAGGACTGGAAATGAGCCCATACAAGGGGAAGATTTATCCCAAAGCCCCAGACCTGTAGGGGTACCAGCTCAGGTGGTTATGTTCCTGGAGACATGGGTGTGATGCCTTGCAGGCTGGGACTGGTTATCCTCCTCTTCCTCCTTGGAGAGGGGAGTGTTTTGGAAAAGACTGAAGTAAATCTGGAGGAAAAAGGTGAAGTAGGGAGGTACATGGAGAGAAGGGGATCAGAGAGCAGATGCTGGATCTTCTCATGGCCTGGGGAGCAGGACAGTTTCTTCTCTTGAAGAGAACAGTTACTCTGCTGTCAGAGGGGCTACAGCTAGGGAGGGTATGTGCATTAACACCTTACAGAGTGCCCAGCACCTCTAGTCTGTCCTAACAGGCCCCTTGAAAACTGAATCAGCAGAAGTCAGTTCTGCAGGTGATGAGCTTCCCTGGGCCCTGAACTCTGCCCTGTGAGCTGATCCTGTGGCTCATTCTGTGCTGCCTGATACACAGCACCTGGATAGTCGGGACAGACCCCTCAAATAACCTTTGATCAGTGGCCAAATGCTGCTCCCAGGGATCCAAACTGCTACTGGTGCCTTTGGTAGCATAAGCATGTCTTCACTTGTCTCTTGAGCTGCCTCTTTGATCTTCACTATATGCATATTTTTTGGTGAAACTGAAGCAGACCTGTGAATAATTATCTCATGCCCTTGGAGACCAAGGACTAAAGCTCAGTCTTTTTCTCCTGGTAAAGCTACTTTGTATGACCACTTAAAATCTGGATCTAAGACATTAAATTAATGTTCTTTTCTTCTTGAGCTCTTCCAAAAGCAATTTGGTTTGTGCTGCAGCACAGGAAAACTTCTAGAGCCATGCTGCCTTGCCCTTCCTGTTGAGAGTGTATCCATACCTTGCTGCTCCTCACAGCCATGCCAAGGATTGTCCCCTTGCTGTGGCAGGAGCGCGTGGCACTGGAGGCTTTGGTTTTACAGTCACTTTTAGCTGATGCAAGTGTGGGCTGCTGTCTCTAAGCCAGCCCAGATAGCAGCTGAGATGTGGCCATGAGGTGGGAATGGCTCATGAGGTGGGGAATCATGCACAGGATTGCTGTCGATTTGCACTTCAAGCTGTCTCAGAGCTATGCCAGTCATCTCAGAGCCTTGCACTGAATGCTGTGGAGCTTAAAGCTGAGCCTCTGGTCAGTGCTGGTCTCAGGGATGGACAGTTGGCACTGTGGGATGAAATCCAAACTGTCCTTTTCTTGTCCTGGAGTCTGCTTTCTTGTACAGCCAGTCTTGGCAGGAGTCAGAACTGCAAGTGACTGGGATTTCATGCCAGAAATAACTCCTTACGTACTGGTGTAACTTCCTGGAGGGAGCTACAGGATGCTGTAGGATGGTGCTGCTTCATCTCCCCCTCATCCAGAGTCTTCTGATCCCAGATGCTGCTAGTAGAGTGTAGGAATGCTCACTAACTGGTTTTGTGCTCTTGCAGTCAGTGGGGCAATCACTGGGTAAAGCAAGGGGCAGGGATGAGCAAATTCCAGTGCTGATCAGGGAGCAGCACTTTCCATGGTGGCTATATCAGGAAAAAGATGGCTTACTGGCCTATGCTGGTTCTGGGCCATTCATCACAGGACCATAGAATGGTTTAGGTTGTGAGGGACCTTAAAGATCATCTAGTTCCAAACGCCCTGCTATGGGCAGGGAAACCTTCTTGCTACCCTAGGAAAAAAAAGACTTCTTGAGATCCCCAGGCCACATTTCTGCTTGTGGGGTGAAAAACTACCATTAGAGCAGGTTGTTCTGAGCTGTGTTTGATTAAATTATTAATATCCCCAAGGATGGGAACTCCTCCACCTCCCTGGGCCTGAAAGAAGCCTATTTATCTTCATGGACTTTGCCACAGGGACTTGAAGAGATTGTGTCAAGCTCAGTCTCTGACTGGTTTTGTGTATTTCTCAGTTGCAACTTCCCTTCAAGTCTAGGGCACCAAGTGTGAGAAGGACCTGCTAATCCCTCAACAGCTGTTGGAGATGCCAGAGGGCCCATCAGTGAGGAAGTTTCAGCTGCTGACCTCCCCTTTTGTGGGACAAGTGGTGACTAAGGTGGGGGGAAACAGCCGGAAGATCAATGTGAATGCCCTGAATGCCCTAAGGCTCCAGGACTCCCAGGTGAGCTGAACTAAAGATGAACTTACTGATCTGTGACAAGTCTGAGGTAAACCACCATTGTCCTGCATCTGGGTCACAGAAAATGGAGAATCTGAGAATGTTTCCCTCAGGCTTTCACCTGGCTAGGCTGAGATGTCTCTGTTGTGGGTACTTGTGAGATAAGTCACACTGGGTCACTCCTTCTGGGGACTTCACTAGCCTGACATCCCTCAGATGATGATTTGGACCTGACTGGCCAAATGCTAATCTGATGATAAGATAACGTGATCTGGGGCACAGATGTGAGCTGCTTAAAAGTTAGTTGTGGCTGTCCTGTGTCTTCAGAGTCACTCTTGAGTTAGGTCACCCTAGTATGACACACTTAAGGCCAGCACCAAGTAGGGAGGCAAATGAGAAGCAGTGGTGACAGATTTCAGAACCCTGAGGGGCTGTTATGGTGTGTCTCTTTGGCCTGATTGGAGCCTCTGGGAATAGCATCTGACCACCTTGTGCTTCATATAGACAAGGGATGCTGTGAGAATGACAGCAGCTCTGATGGGAATGGTTTGGACGCTAATGGCTCCAGTGTTCAGGGTGGGGTGATGTGCCCTCTAAAAGAGGTTGTGGAGAACAGTGACTGGTATGGAAACAGCCAGATGTTATATCCCTGTAAGTGTTCAAGGCCAGGTGTGAGCAACCTGGTCTAGTGGAAGGTGTCCCTGCTTATAGCAGGTGGGTTGGAACTAGGTGATCTTTAATGTCCCTTCTAGAATTCTAGGATTCTGTGATCCTATATGGATCAACAGTACATACCACCTCTTTTCTCAGGTTCATGGGAAGAACTTGTACCTGGCATTTGTGGCAACTGAAGGTCCCTTAGGACCAACTGCAGATGAAAAAGTGCTGCAAAGAGAGGCTGCTAGTGGGGCATGTTCTCTTGCCCAGGGAGGGCAAGAACAGCTTTCTGCTCCATATCCCCAGGATGAGGAGCTGCAGGAGCTCCAGCACTCAAGATCTGAAGCCTCAGATGCAGCAGAGGGTCCAAGCAACTGGTTGCGCTTCCACTTTGGCTTGTTTGGCAGCGTCCGGGCAAATGAGTTCTCAAGAGCAAACAAAGCCAACAAGAGGGGGGACTGGAAGGACCCTGCACCCAGGTATTTCAGGGAATCATCTCTCCCTGCCTCTCGTTCTGGAGAGGTGCTCTTCTGTCTCAAACTAAATTTGTGTGTGGATGCTCTTAACCTTGATATTCTCTCATAATTCCTATGGCAAGTAGGCACAAGAGATGGCATGAGTGGCTGTGGGGTGTGTTCAACCAGGGGATGTGCAGTGAGCTTTGCCTGCCAGCCTGGGGATCATAGTGCCAGCCCCATTCAGATTTTTATCTCAGAGAGAACATTTCGGTTGCCAGACTGAATCATGCCCTAAAAATGCCAGTTCCTCCCAATTATGTGTTTAAAAAAAGCCTTGAGTAAATAGCATACATCTAGAGCAGCTGGAGTCACAGGCTGGAGAGATGCTGTTGAAAGCAGCACTGCTTTGAAAACGTGGCTACAGTCTGCGTCCTAAGTCCCACTGGAAGTGAGAACAGGTTGTCCAGAGAAGCTATGGCTGCACTATTCCTGGAAGGGTTCCAGGCCAGGTTAGATGGAGCTTGGAGCAAACTGGTCTAGTGGAAGATTTCCCTGTCCCTGGCAGGGGGGTTGGAACTAGATGATCTTTTAGAGGCTGCTTCCAACCCAAACCATTCAGTGATTCTATGATTTTGAAGGATTGCTTTATTTCTATACCAGTATTTTTAGACAGTTTTGAGTGCTACTTTTGGCATTGGTTTCCTGAGCCCTTGGTGATTTAGGGGCCACAGGATGGCAGAATAAACAACTGCCCTCAAGTCACGTGGGTTCACCAAGTTCTGCGGCTGAAATCATTAAGGGAGGCCTGGTGCATAACTTAACAAATGGTTGAGGGATGTTTCTGATGAGACCACTCAACTCCTCTGCTTCTTCCAGGCTGGTTCTTCACTTTGAGAGTGAAGGCTTCCTCGTTTTCTACAACTGCCGAATGTGCTGGTGCTCTTCTCCACGGGCTGATCCTGCTTCTGACATCCTGTCCACGGAGTTCCACCGTGGCCGAGCACTGGATGCCCTCCGTGCACCCCATCCCATCTGCTACACCCTCTTAGACCAAAGATATTTTTCAGGGCTGGGTGAGTTCTGGGGAACAGTGGCAGAACAAGAAATGGAGGAAGGTGGGTGGGATGTCTGCACATCCAGAGCTGCATGTCTGAGAGTTTTACTTCTTCACCTTGTGGCTTCTGGTTGATCCAGCTGAGGGGATTTGGTCATTTTCAAGGTCTGCTTCAAGGGTAGAGGGAAGAGAACGTCTTTCAGTCCAACCCCAGCTCCAAGTCTACTATTTGTATGCCACCTCTGATACAGGGGATGACATTGCTAGCTGTGATCCTTGAGGCAGAAGTCACAGATTGGAGCCAGAGGTCTGCATTATCTTGATTAGAAATATCTATGTCTCTTCAATACTTGTCCTTTACAGGAAATATCATTAAGAATGAGATCTTGTACCTGGCCAAGATCCATCCATTGACAGAAGGCTCTCTCCTGGCTCTCTCGGATCTGGAGCATCTGCTCGACTGTGCCATTCAGTTCAGCTCTGACTGGCTGCATAGCAAGCTGCGTGGCCAAAGGCTGCACCCCCAGATCTACCAGAAGGACCAGTGTCCCCTTGGGCATCCAGTGATGAAGGGAACTCTTGGACCCTCAGGTGGCTTTAAGAGACTTACGTGGTGGTGTCCTCAGTGCCAGCCTGTCATGTTGTCACGGGATGGGGATCCTTCCCCAGTCACCCAGTGACCTGGCTTTGCCTTCCTCCTTTCCAGGAGGATGCTAGCTGGTCCCTGAACCATGCTGTTGAGGTCTTTGTGGTTTCTTTGAGGTTGTTGAGTTTGGTCCTTAAGGACAATAAGTTGGCAGAGTGAAGTGTACAGTGGGGGTTACAGTACTCAGTGCAGCACCGAGTGCCTCTGGATGCAGAAAGTAAAGTGGTTGCACGCCTTTTGTCACAGTGACACAATAGTGTAAAGAGTTTGGCCAGTTCTGAGGTGTTTTGGTCACCCTGTTCAGATCACAGTGGATGGGAAGTGCAGGGTGTTGAGTAGGTGATTGCTGTGATCTGAAGTGCCCCTATCCCTTGACCCAGTGTGGATGCAATGGAGTATATCACTCTGCCTGAACAGCTTGATTAATTCAATTAATTATTATAATTAGTATCTAATAACTAAGCATTAGCTAATCCTGCCTCTGTTGTAGCTGAACACCTGTGTGCTGGGCTGGGCTGCAATAAGGTGTGGTGAAAAGCGAGGGGCTGTTCCCTCTGTCAGATCTTAAGGGAACAGTTCCTTCCTTCCAAGGGGACAAAAACATACATCAGTAGTGCTTGGTGGAGCTCATCTCTGCATCCACATGTTGCAGCTTTCTGGCAAATTGCCAATTCCAGAGCTCACTGTAAAAGTATTTTAAAAAATTAAATATACTCTGTGTGACAGGGATTGCATAAAACTCAGGATCTCCAAGGAAACCTGAGAGCAGAAAGGTTTGGAAATAGAGATGATGTGGTCCCTTCTTTGTTGAACTTAGTATACTAGGCAGGGGTTGCTGCTGTCCTCAATCTCTGGATTTGGGTTTATTTTAACAATAGATTATTGACTTAAGTGAAAATTAAAAGCTGGAGTTAGAACTGGTGATGTTCAGTGTGTCTTTTCTGATAGTTTCTTGGATAAAAACTGAGGTGTACAGGGAAATTCCAGCTGCCTATGATTGATTAACAGCAACCTCTGCAGCCTGTAGACAATGGTACCAGCAGCTTTTGTCAGCAGTGTAAGGGCTGTCTTTCATGGGAATTGGATCAACAGGTGGATTGCAAATTAGCCGGGAATGCTACAAGTAAACACTTCCATGATAGGCTGCTTCCCAGTCAAGACTTGCACAGCCCTTACTCTGTGAACTGGGACACCCTGGAGTGGTTGCAGGTTATGGGATTACTGAGTAAACCAATTAATGGGATTAGAGTGCCAAAGGAGGTGGTTAATGTCCCTTCTTGAGTGTGTCCTTCAGGGTGTCACTGAAGGCCCGGAAATGACGCAGAGTAATTCCAGTGCCCTTCCAAAACAAGGAAGCACCCACAAAAAATAAAAACCCCAAAGCTGAACCTTGAAGGATGAGGTATCTCAGCTGGAAGCAATTGGGTCCTCAGCACAGGAAAGAAACAGACCTGTTGGAGCAAGTCCAGAGGGAGGTCATGGAGGTGCTCCAAGGGCTGAAGCACCTCTCTTGTGGAGACAGAGCTGTTCAGCCTGGAGAAGAGAAGGCTCCAGGAAGATCTTAAAGCCCCTTCCAGTGCCTAAAGGGGCTCCAAGTGAACTGGAAAGGGACTTGGGACAAGGGCCTGGAGTGACAGGACAAGGGGGAATGGTTTCCCGCTGCCAGAGAGCAGGATTAGATTGGATATTGGGAAGGAATTTTTCCCTGTGAGGGTGGTGAGGCACTGGCACAGGTTGCCTAGGGAAGCTGTATCTGCCCCATCCCTGGAAGTGTTCCAGGCCAGGTTGGATGGGGCTTGGAGTAACCTGTTCTAGTAGAAGGTGTCCCTGCCTGTGGGTGGGGGTTGGAACAAATGATCTTGAAGGTCCCTTCCAACCCAAACCATTCCATGGCATAGGGCTGATGCCAGTGCAGTGCTAGCAGAGGTCAGAGGGTGATGCCTCATGGCATCACAGCAGGTTGAGATGATCCTGCAGGGACTCCAAAAGAGAAATGCTTCGGGGAGTAGGTGGGACAGTGACGTGAAACCAACAAACCAACCAACCCACCTCCACCTCGCCCTGGAGCGGCGAGGGCTTGGCTGCACTAGCGGCTGCCTGGGGAGAGGGAACGCGGAGGGGATGCAGAGGGGCCCTGGCGGCGGCGGATGCTGCGC
>NW_008651552.1:0-4623 GCF_000695815.1 Acanthisitta chloris
TGGCCTGGCCTTCTGCACTGAGTGGCCCACAGGAAGTTGAGTCTTTGATGCAGAACCCACCACAGTCATCCTCACTCCCACCTCTCTTATCCCAGACCAGGAACAGCTGGATGAAGAGATAAACAACCTCCGGAAGGAGCTGCGTGTGAAGGTCAATCGCCTCTATGAAGCTCAAGGTAAACACTCCAGCTCCGTAGCCTTCTCAGTGCTTGGGAGCAGTGTGTCAGGAGGGTCCAGGAATTCCTGAGCTCTGTGTGTTCCTGCAGCTGCTTTCCCACTGGGTTTGCCCTTCCCTCCCTGCCCCAGCAGCATTGTCCATGTCTGTGCAGAGCTGTCACCCACCAGAACACTAAACCACCTGCCACATCGCACTGCAGTGACTCCACTTCAGCTTTTAGGGTTGTCCCTGCTCTCTGTGCAGCCCTTCTTGAGTTCAGCATGAACTGCTTTGCTTATTTTGTAGCAAAATCCTGATTTTTCCATGTGTTCTGTCAGGTAAATCTGAGCTGAAGGGGTTTAACCTGAACCCCATGTCTGCTGAGGAAATGAAGCTCATCAACCGCATCCTGGAGGGCTGAGGTGGCTGTGCCGTCGTCACAGTGTGTTTGATTGTCACCATGGGGCTCACACTGCAGCAGCCACAGACCTCAGGGTTTGTAGGACACTGGTGTACCCAGAACCCATCCAGATGAGGGCCCTGGGAAGCGTTTGGCTCCTCAGCTACAACACTGCAGTTTCCTTGGATCCCAGAGCCTTTTCTGCTCTTTTGTGGAACCTGAGTGGCAGAGCCATGCTGGACACAGTGCTGGGCAAGCACCCATGGCCAGGGTGGAAGTGGGATCATTAAAATCAGAGCAGTGGGACATTACTGACTCTGTGTGTATGTTCCTTGTTGGAGTTTTATGTGAGCACTTCTGGGGTTTGGCTTCAGAGCTGGTTCATTGTTGCGTGGGGAACAGGAGTAGGAGGGATTGGGAATCCACCACATGCCTGAAGCACAGAAGAGGAGTTGTGCATGCCTGTGGTATTCAAACAAAGCGAAGTCGTACATCTGAGGCATGTCAGGAATCTATAAAGATGTGTAGGGAGAGGCAGGAGGAGGCAGCATCATTTTAGTCTCACTGGGAAAACATATTCCCCTAGTGGAAGGCAAGAGACATCAGAAATGAGGCTTTCAGGACTAGATGAAGAGATAAAATGTAGGTATATTCCAAAAAGCAGCCTGAGGGCTGGGCAGGGATAGTTACTGAGTTTGTCTTGTAGTAAAAGGACAATTGATGTAACCAGTAATAGTTTCTTCAAAGGTTTTTAAATTTACTGTCCTACACTCTCCCCTCTAGTCTGAATGTTCTTCTCCAACACCACTTGGTTAAGAGCATAAGAAGATCTTAAAAACATTTATCATAGTTAGTATTGGGCTACAGTGAGTTTGATTTTTAATGTGTACAGGGAAGTGTCTGAGTCCAGCCAAGCCATTTATTTTTTGGACTTCTGCAAAGGTATCTAAGAGCTCTAAACATGGCTGTTGTCATTCTTTCCACAGCTCTGAGGTAACTCACCTGTTCTGACAAACCTTGCATGAGTAACAGAGCTGGCCCTGGTCCCTGGGCCTGGTCCCTTGCTCTCTTTCTTTCTGCACAGCCATGACAACTTTAAACACAGCACCACCGTTTCCCTGGCTCCCTGACCACCTTCCAACTTGGCAGGACCTTCTCCTGCCTTGGTCTTCACACTTCAAATTATGCAGAGTTCTAAAAATACCCTGGTTTAGACGCCTTAAACCCAAGGTGTGATTTCTTTAAATAAAACCAACTACCATTGCTTGGTGTAACTTTTAAGATTCTGTAGTTGACACCATGTATCCTAAATGTGTCTCTGTCCACCTCAGGCTTTACATTTCATATGCACAGACTAAAAATAACACAGACTCTCCACCTGAGCTGCTTTGCCTGCAGCTTTTTCCAAAGATTGTCTAGCTCCTGGGAGCAAGTGGCAGTGCACAGTGCCACGTCTTGGTGCTGGAGCTGCTCTTACATAACCCGAGTGGTGCAGCATGTCCGTGGCTCCGTAACGTGATGGTGAGGCTATTTTTACAGTCTCATGGCAACAGGTTTTCTGCTCTGACATGTTTCCATAGTAGTAGCAGGAGGAGGATCAGGTGCCTGCCTGCCCTAAAAGCTTTGTTTTGCTGTGCAGAATGTGTTTAGCCTCTGTTTTCTTACATGGAAGAGAACTAAGCTCTGCAGTGCAGAGGGCTGGCTGAGCAGCCAAGCATCCCTGTGTCAGCTAAAATGCCTCATTCAAGTCCACTGCAGCTTCTAAGCTGGGAAACCTCAGAAGTAATGCAGTTAGAGCCTTGTGCTGAGCCAGTGGTGTCCCGAGAGAAGTGAGAACTGCTGCTGCCCAACAGGAGGAGAGAATGGCCTTCATCCACACACTTTGTGCGGTGCAGAGATTCCTGAAAAGCTGCTGCAGTTTTTTCCTCCTGGCACCACAGCAGCCTGCAGTGAAAACGTTAACGGGAGCTACACACCACCTTCCTCTTCCTCCCTGCAGAGGAGGTTTCACTTTCAGGTGATGCTGAACTCGTGTTTTGTTAGTTAGAAATTACAGCCAGCCATGACTGTAGGCACACTGAGCTGTGCATGGCAAAAAGTTCCAGTGCATGTCAGCCTCTCCAAGCCTGACTTCAGAATCCACGTACTACTTCCCAACAGTAAATACACAGCAAGCTTCAGAAAGTGCCCAATAAACAGTCACCACGGTGACTGCAGTGGGTTTTTTTGGAAAGCGTTTGCTCCTTTTGGTCTCTCAATCCCCTAAGAGCTCACACAGCCATTCTTGCTCTCGTGTTCTCCAGCGAAGGTGTGTGCTCTTCTCCTGTTGACATGCAGAGCTTCAGGAGTGAGCAGGGCACCTGCCAGAACTGGGTGAGTTCTGCACCTAAAATGTGTGTTTGCTGTGATGTTCATTCACTGGAGCACCCAGACCTCCCCCTCTGCTGGCAGACCTGCCATTCCAGATCAGGTCAGAGCCTCCAATGTGCTCCTTCTTCCCTGTCAGCCTACACCACCAAACCCACAGACTGAAGTACCTGTGCAGTGACAATGCCCTGTCTGCATGCAAGAATTGACTCCCAGACAACCAGCAACACAGCTGAACAGCTGAAAGCAGTGGACATCCCTCTGCTATTAATATCAGGGGTTAGCACAGTTGTAAAGTAAATCAAAAAATGCTGTAGGACCAGCTGCTGCGAACAGAGTGCTCCAGCAGCAGCATGAGTGGGAGGCATAATGCAGAAGGACCTCTGACAGAGAGCTCTTGTGCAAGCCCCTGCTCTGACATGGGCTCCAGTCCCTTGGCAGCCCCATGCTGCCTTGTTTTCCCACTCTGAAGGGACAGTATGCTTTCTTACTTTGCTTCAGGAAATTCATCATTTAATCACTGTAAAGGTTAGAGGATTATGCTCAGTTGCCAAGAAAGTCATGGAACCAAACCATCCATTCCAAATATTCTAATAGCCCTTTAGAGAGTGACAAACATCTTCACCTTCCTGCTCTCCCTGTCCACAATACAAAGTGTGTCTTTGAGAAGATGACACTGAAGTTCAGTCTTTCTGGCTACTGGCAGTGAGGGAAGATGTAACATTCACCTCCAGAAACCAGCTGAGGAGATACAACAGCAGTAAATTAGTTAGAAACAAGCAGTTTTGCCAATGGCTCATTAAGAGAAATGTCTGCCCACAAAATCATTACCCTGCTAGCAGGCAGGAGTGAGTGTGAAGCAATAGGAAATCCAACCCTAAATCTCTTTCCCATGTGCTGAGCCAAAGAACATTCTGAGCTTATTGCAAAGTTTCTATTCCTGTTCTTGATGGTACTAAAAAGAAAAAAAATCCTGTTGGCTTCCAGAAAGAAAAGTGAAAACCAAAGTCATGCTGGAGCAGTAAGTGTTGAGCAGAATTCACAGAATGAGCATTAACCCTTTTTAGTGGCAGATGTGGGTGTCTGCTGGGAACAGGTTTCCAGCACAGCAGTGTTCAAACAGCTCTCAGAGCCCAGCAGCACTGTGAGAACACCAAGGACTTCCAATTCATTTCTTTCCTGACCAACTGGAGTCACTTCAGCTCTTTACCTGCAGGCTGCCAAAGCAGTAATTTTGTTTAAGGCTGTGAACAGAATAGATTGTGCACATTAGAGCTATCCCAGGCCAGGGCTGAGCTGCATTTATTTGCTCATTTGAAATAAAACTGTCCCCAGTGGCACCACGTGAAATACTGGGCTGAATTTGGCAGGACACAGAGCTGTAACAGGTAACACCAGTGACCATGTCTTGTTAGAGGGAAGAGTTAAAAGGTAAATTTGAGATGACATTTTAAAACAGAGCACCAACAACATAAATCTCATCTAAGGGGTACTGCCTTACCCATGGTACTGCTTGCACTTCTCATGATGAAGGCTGAAAGAATAACAATCCTGGTTTTGCCTGTCATTTCTGTAGTACTATTTGCTGTTTCTGTTTCTCTCAGCTCCTGTAATGACAAGTCAGTTGCACTCTCGGGTTCCTGCTGTTGCAATACTTGGGTTGCGTATGTGGCAGATAAAATTCTGAGAATTTCAGCAG
>NW_008651552.1:4658-7805 GCF_000695815.1 Acanthisitta chloris
GAGAAAACATGTATTAAAAAAACCCAATAACAGAGTCAAATTCTGTTTTGAAGGGGGGGGGTTTTGTTGTTTTGTTTTAAATAGCCTCAGCTCCTGGTCTGCCTCTCAGCCACTGCACCACCAACATGATGATGTTCATTGCTGACAGCCAAACAGCACTGGGGGGAGGTTTGTCAGTGCTGATGGGGCACTCCTGTGGGAGACATAAGCAGCAGAGGTGATTGTAATCCTCCATCTCTGGCAAGAGCTGTGATATTTGTGATTTGCTGATACTTGGAGGGGAAGTATTTTCTTCCAGAAATAGCCACATAGACAGCGTTGCACCAGACGGGGCTGGAGATCCGACAGAGTTACATGATGCTACACCAGCTAAAGAAACCTGATACTCTGAGTAAAAGCAGCTGTATCCTTCCAGGTGGCAGGTTCCTTCATGTAGCCAGTTCACACACCTCTCTACACCTCACTTGCAGCTCCAGACCAGCTTTCTTTCAGCCTGCAAACACCTACCTACAAGGTGCAGAAGCATCATGAGACACCCCTGTCACAGGGCCAGCAGCTGACCTGATGCTATAGCTCCTTTTCTGTTTTATAACACTCTTAGGATGGATCAGGATGTCACAGCCAAGGAGCTCAAAGCCGTGTTTGTCACTGCTAATCCCCTTCTGAACACTGGATGAAACACAACGAGAACCTCCACTGGTCTTGCCCCATGCCTGGGGGTCGAGCACCATCCAAGATACTCCATTACCCACCTGCAGCCCTGAGACATCCAAGCAATTAAACAAAGCCATTCCCAACAGATGATCACACACTTAGTCCATGTGAATTGTTTTCAATCTTACAGTCTCCACAGCCCAGCAAGGATTTACAGTAAAAGGCCAGAGAGGAGAAGATGGGGTCCACCCACACCACACGGCAGATAAACTCTTCAGGCTTGACTGCTACACGAGAAAACAGTCCCCAGGTCCCTATCAGAAGTTCCCCAACAGCAGTCAACATCTTCTCTGCTATCAGAGTACTGCAAAGACTCTCTTTTCCATACTGACAGGAGAGATTTATAGAGGGGAGCTGCCCATAAAATGGGAAGTTCAACACCATCCTCCATTATGCTCAAACACTGACTCCCATCTCAGATTCATGAGAGATCTGACAACCCATTTAATATTTCTTCCTCCCTCTCTCTCTCTTTCTCTCAGCTGCCACCTCTGAGAGAGGCAGCTTAACAGTGACAGCTGTGTGCAGCAATGCCAACATTGCTGTACCTCGGAGGTCTCAGAGGCGAAGGGCTAAGCTATATTTACCTCTCAGAAGTGCACTAACCAGAAATAATTATTTGGTTTAAAGTCAAAAAGTTTCACCCTATAGATGCACAAAGCAACCTTAAAGCAGAATGCTGGCCTGGCCTCACTCCTAAAGCTGCTACCGAGGAAATCACATGGATGGGTGTCAGGAGAGGAGGCAGCACAGTGAAGTGGCTGCAGCACAGTTAAGTGGCTGCAGCACACATCGAGATGTGGCAGCTGGCAGGGTGCCCCCTGCCAGAGATCCCAACACAGGCAGCAGGGAATAGCCTGCAGGCAGCACACACCCCTCACCTGCCGAGGATCAGTCAGGTGCAGCCTTTTGTGCTGCCACATTGGTGAGGGGAACATCTGGGATGAAGTGGAGATAAGGATCCAAGACAAACAGACAGTGCTCAAGCAAATACACAATTCTCACTCTAACAGTCCTTGTGTGCCCCAGTGCCAACTAATTATTTTCCCTGTCTGTAATCACAGGCTTCAGCCATCTGAGCTGAAATCAACACCACACGATGCTCTCTGACCAAAAATTACAGGAAAAAAAAGTAAAAATGGGAAGAAATCGAAAGGGGCAACTAGAAAAGGAAAGAGAAACTGCCCTAAGCTCATACAGTACCTTGCAGTGAGGCACTGGCACAGGCTGCCCAGAGAAGCTGTGAATGCCACGTTGTGATAAACCAAACTTTGCTTAGATAAACTAGCTGAGCCTTGGGACCTACTGTTTCCCCCATAACTCAAGACTGATGCCTTAAACAAAGTGGTTTCCATAGAATCCTAGAATTTAGGGGTTGGAATGGACTTTACGGATCATCTAGTCCCAACTCCCTGCCCTGCCCAACACCTCCTCACTAGATCAGGTTGCTCAAGGACTCATCCAATCTAGGTTTGAACACTGCCAGGGTTGGGGCAGCCACCACATCCCTGGGGAACCTGTGCCAGTGTATCACCACCCTTACAGTAAAAAGCTTTTTTCTAATATCTAACCTAAACTTTGCCTCCTTCAGTTTGAACCCATTACCCCTTGTCCTGTTACTGCAGTTCCTAATAAAGAGCCCCTCTCCAGCTCCCTGAGCCAGATAAGGGAAAAGGTGGATAAGAAGCAGATCCTGCCCAGGTGAGGTAATGTTCTTTATCATGCCAATTTGCTCCTTCTCAATAAGGCACAGCTGCATCTGACAGAGTAAAGCTCCCCACCCAGGAAAGGTATTAGGGTGTTCCCACCTAGGCCTGAATGTATATAACCTGTCAAACTCTTTGTTGTGCTGGTCCCCACCTGCAATGGATCAAGACTGTGACCATCACTCTGCCCACAGACATGGAAATTACAATGATCAAGTCACCTTGCTGGATCCATGGCTGGTGATGTCTTTCCTCTCCACTCCCTACCCTTCTCCTTTGTCCTCTTTCTTTCTTTCCTTTACTTATTCTCTTTGTGATACTTTTATAGCAAAGAACCAAAACAGCCGCATACCTCTTTTCCACTGCAATTCAATTGTTTCAAAACAAACCTGGTCATTCAGTGTCTTTTCACTCTAAATCACTCCAAGGGATCTATTACCAAGAACCTCAGTTACCACCTCAGAGGTGGGTTGTAACACCCATCCCTGGAAGTGTTCCAGGCCAGGTTGGACCGGGCTTGGAACAACCTGGTCTAGTGGAAGGTGTCCCTGCCCATGACAAAGGGTTTGGAATGAGATGAGCTTTAAGGCCCCTTCCAAGCCAAACCATTCCATGATTCCATGAAGTTCTTTCTATGACTCCAAACCTCAGCACACCTTTCCCCAAGCCAGCCTGATGCACCCCTGCTCTGGAAAGGCTTTTGATCATCCAGAGCAAGCATGAACCC
>NW_008651552.1:7831-11943 GCF_000695815.1 Acanthisitta chloris
GGATTTTCCTGTCTCCTAAGCCATCAAATTGAGGTGGCATACCTTTTGGGAAGATGTTTTAATCAAATGAAAGCTATCAAACTCGATACAGCAGCAAGTGTGACACATCGGAAATCAAATAGTTCTCTCCCGTGAATCACCCTGTCCTTACCTTCTGTGAAGCCAAGGAAGACAAAAGGCTGCCAAAATTCAACCACTAACAACAGAACCAGGAGTGACATTTCAGCTTTGTTCCTAGCTGATTTGTCAGGCTGACATTTCCAGTGATCTGGTGACACCAGTTTTCCAATGAAAAAAGACTGGAGAGAGGCAGGGTGACAGCAGCAACAGGACAGCAGAGTCCTGTACGTGTTTGCAGGAGTTGGAAGTGACAAGGTTCATCTGATGCATCTAATACCAAGCACTAGAACTGTACAGCCCTTTTCTTACCCTTCTGTATGGCACTCAGACAGGCAGGATACAGTTATCACCTCTGCTATTCCAAGTCAAACCTGTTTTAGAAGAGTGAGCAGTATAACCAGGCCTCTGGTGGGATGTACTGGGAGAAGAGTAAAAGAACAACTGGGCATTAAGGCAAGGAAATCCATTTCTGGAATAATAACAGTGGTTTGCACTCAGAGCTGTCACTAGAACATAAACTGTCACGTCAAACTTTCAACCTGTGGAGAGAAATCATAGAATCATTGAAAATCCTGAGTTCAAAGGATGGATCCTCCATCCTGAGTTCAAAGGATTGATCCTCCAAGGATCAAAGTCCAACTCCTGACCCTGTGCATGACCACCTCAAGAATGTATAATATAAATGTATATATATATAACATATAAATGTATAATATGACCCAGTTGCTGCCTAGTGTTAGATGTACCTGAGATCAGAAAGTTATAGATAAATGTGTAGACAAAATGTAAGAAATCAGATCCCAGAGAAAGTATCCAAACATTTGGGAAATTCCACTGTAAAAACCTTGTTGTCGCCCTGGGGAATGGTAAAGGAATACTGCAGGAGAAGGGCCAAGTCACCAGCAAAAAGGGCAGATGAAATGAGAGCAAAAGAACAAAATGCCACTGAATATTCCCAAAGAAGAGACAGAGTCATTCTCACCTTCTACAATCAATTACATCCTCCAGTTTTCAGGAACATTCCTTCACCTCGTGACTTGCCAACCCACAGATGGAAGAGCAGAGTTAGTGGCTTTAGCATTTTCTGCAGTCCCCCAGAACTTCAGCACAGAAGCCCTGCAATAACCTGATTCATCAGCTGTTTGTGTGCAAGCATGTTTATTTCAGGTTATGGGGGCAGGGGCATTCAGCAAAAAAAACCTCAGATTTGTGTTTGGAGGATTCCTGGAGAAAAGGCAGAGCAGGCATCCAGCCTATGGGGAAGTCCCACAGCACCGAATAAACAAACTCTGTCACATGCTTCCAGAAATATACGTAACGCAACATATGTTGTTGGGAATTTTAAGTCACATTCTGAATTTGTGTACATTATAGAAGAACTTAATTAAACAGGAAAGTCAAGAAAGATGTTGGGGAACCATGGCAAAGAAGAGCAGAAAAATCCTGAAGACAGCCTAGGCTGCACGTTGTGTAAGAGGGTGAAGAGTGGCCCAAGTGGCCCAGATAAGGCACCCAAGGAGCACAGCTCCCCAGGACACATTCCGAAGTCAGTCCAGGCTCCTGCAGCCCCAGAATGCAGCACTGGGCACATCCTGACCTACTACTGCCTCTGAGTGTGGGAGTGGGCAACCCAGGACGTCACAACACAGGGCTGCTCCAGAGCAGAGTACAGAAGGAGTAACATGGAGTTTATTTTTACTTGCCTGCAAGTTTTGAGGTCAGCCACAAACTATTTATGTTGTTGGTATAATTTCAGTAATCACAGGCTTTTCATATGTCCTTGTTTACTGTGTTCTGGTTATTTACCATGTTAATTGAGGTTGTGGGGCATAAAAATCGGCTTAATATGAGGGGGTTTGTTGCCAATTTACACATTCCCATTTGTAGAGTTAGATAATCACTAGCTGCTATCCTCCTGGCTGTAATTCACATGTTAGTTTGCATAATTACCTCCCAGTCACTTCTCACAAGGGTAAGACAAATCTTCCTGTCCCAGCCTCCTCGCCAGACCTGCTGCACAAAGCACAGGGACTGCTCACTTGCAGATGGATGTGTTTTTAACTATGCACCATGGTATGACACTCAGGGTGTTAAATGGCTTGAATCCTCCAGCAGAAGCAAGGATTTCCTCAGTGTTATGTTGTACTGTTGGAATTTCTAAAGGAAACATAGTTTTTCCTTAATCCTTGGGTCAGTGGCTGAAGTGGAAGTTGCTGTGTCCCGCACAGCTCCAGGCAGCTGTAGGTTTGGGGGGGACAAACATGACTTCATGTCTCTACGTGCAGAGCAGAGAGCTCATGCCAACCAAATCCATCCCAGCTTTCACTCTAGGCTCCTAATGGATGTCCCATCCTGGAAGTGTTCAAGGCCAGGCTGGATAGAGCTTGGAGCAACCTGGTTTAGTGGAAGGTGTCCCTTCCCATGGCAGGGGGTTGGAATGAGATGAGGTGTAAAGTCCGTTCCTGCCCAAACCAGTCTGGGATTCTGTGATAATGGAGTCTCCTGAAATCTGTTTGCATTTTCTGGATGGAATTCCACTCAGGAAGCTTACACTGGCTGACATCTAACACAGTGGGATTTCCCTAAAACCAAACAGATGTTTTCACAGCTCTATCTTTAGGGGCTGCCCTAATGCTGTTAACCAGAAGTCCAGTTAGCCACCTGCCCTGCACACAGACCCACCTTCTTGCACACCTGCAGCCAAACTAAAAGATTTCAGGGTATGAACTCAGCCAGAACCCCTGGAAGCACAGTGTGTTCCTCCACACAGAGCTCTGCACTTTATACCTTCACCACTGAGTTAACTTTGGCTCTACAAATAAACTGAGCCGACTTCCAACTGCTGAAGTAAATTGTTACACAAGAAGCAGTGTTTTGGTGGTACATGTTGACCAGGAACCTGGCCAGGAGCACTGCTGCTCCAGGCCACCTTGCTCTGCCCAATTCTTCCTGTGGGTTTCCTGCATATTTTGCTCTCCCTCTGCAGAACGAAGGCATCCATTCATCTCTCACTTTCCCTGGGAGAGCACATACTTACCAGTTTCATAACCCAAGTGATGCCAGGATTCTTGCGAAATTCTGCACAAACAAGTAGTAGTCTGAAGGCATTTTGAGGGTCTTCAGAATAAAGGCACATTTTCTTGCCTCAGGCTTTCCCGCTTCCCTTTCTAACTGCTTCCGAAACCTCTTCAGATCCTTTGCTAAGCAGCTGTTCTGACTCAGCTGGGAAGAAAGAAAAATAGAAGATTCAGCACAACAAATGCTCCCACAGTCTGATTCACTTTAATTGCCCTTGAGAAGCTTCTGAGGATCAACTGCACTACATACTCTGAGGGGAAAAATAAGCAAATAGGGATACCATTGAGAACTGCTTTTCCTTTGTGGAGAAGGGTCAATTTTTATTATCTGTATCTCTGTGTGAACATGAGAAGCTACAACAGAGCAAGTCTTACTTGAAAGACTTACAATCCATGTTCTACCATACCTACTTGAGACTTACAATCCATGTTCTACCATTCCTACTTGAGGTTTCCCATGCAGCCAGCACCCTCCTCTCCAGGGCAGGCAGCAGCCCAGTCCCACCACTCCTGAGCCACCACAGGTGTTGGCCCAGTGTTACAAACCACCCTCAGACTCCATGCATAGAGTCACAGATGGTTTGAATTGGAAGGAACCTTAAAACTCATCCCATTCCAAACCCCTGCCATGGGCAGGGACACCTTCCACTAGACCAGGCTGCTCAGACCTCACAGCTGGTGAGCATGAGGACTCTCAGTGGGATCACATCCCACTCAGCCCTTGTGCTGCAGGGAGATAACACCCAGGACAGGACAGGGCTATAGGTGCTACTATACACTATACTGTGGCTACTATATAGATTCTATTATGTTGTGGCATCTAAACCTGCCTATAGACACTAGTGACACTCCCCATACACTACGGGAGGCCTGGAGAGGGGGTGGCTGAGCCTTAACACACGGCCCCGGGGGTTG
>NW_008651553.1:0-1646 GCF_000695815.1 Acanthisitta chloris
GAGGAGGAGGTAATGTGTGCTGAAGAGGCTCCATGATACAATAAATTATCAGAAAGTGAGAAGCAGTATGCCTTGTTGCTGATGGATCTTGCCATCTCATGGGAAATGGAAAGCATCTGTATGGAGTCCCCTACAACATGTCATAGAAACTGCTGAAGGAGAAAGTGAGTCAAGTCATTTTGCAGAGGTAAAAGCTATCCAGTAGGCCTTAGACATTACTGAATGAGAAAGATGGCCAATACTTTATCACTTTACTGGTTCATGGATGGTGGAAAGCACCCTGTGGGGGTGGTTGCAGCAATGGAAGCAGAATAACTGTCATTGTAGGGGTAAACTCATCTCAGTCAATAAGGAAGAGATGCAGCATATAGATGGGCTAGGTACTGAGGGGTGGACTTAACCATGGCCACTATCTCCCAGGTTATCCATCAATGTCAGACGTGTTGCAATTAAGCAAGCCAAGTGATTAAAGCCTCTTTGGCATGGAGGACAATGACTGAAATATAAGTTTGGAGAGGCTTCGCAGGTTGACTATATTACGCTCCCCCAAACCCGTAATGGAAAGCGTCATGTGCTTACGATGGTGGAAGCAACTACCGGATGGTTGGAAGCATATTCTATGCCTCATGCCACTGCCCGGAACACTATCCTGGGCCTTGAAAAGTAGGTTTTGTGGTGACATGGCACTCCAGAAAGAATTGAATCAGACAATGGAACTCATTTCTGAAACAAACTCATAGACACTTGGTCCAAGGAACATGACATTGAGTGGGTGTATCATTTTCCCTATCATGCACCTGCCTCTTGAAAGGCTGAACGATGCAATGGACTTTTAAAAATCACACTGAGAGCAATGGGTCATGGAACTTAGAAACCTCAGTATACCTGTTTAGCAAAGGCCACCTGGTTAGTCAACACCAGGAGATCTGCCAGTCATGCCAGCCCTGCACAGTCAAAATTTTTGCATACTGTAGAAGGGTATGAAGTTCCTGTAGTGCGTGTTAAGACCATGCTGGGGAAAACTGTCTGGATTATTCCTATCTCAAGTGAAGGCAAACCCATTCAGGGGCTTGTTTTTGTTCAAGGACCCAGATTCACTTGGTGGGTAATGTGGGAGGATGGGGAGGTCTGGTGTGTGCCTCAAGGGGATTTGATTTTGGGTGAGAATAGCCAATGAATAGAATTTTTTTATGTTAATGGCTGTATAACACTGTGTATTATCACATCCATGGTGTGTCCCTTCACTGAGCACCTCACAACACTGATTTCAACCACCAGCATTCTGGGGATCTGAACCTGACCTCTCTGATCGTCACACCAGGGAAGAATGAACTTTGATAAACTGAACGAGCACAGCCGTACCAGATTGAGGACTGACTTAAATATGGAACATGCAGCAACCTCACATCACCTTTCTTGCTTGGAAGCCATTCATCAAGGATGAAGGCCTAAATCATGGACTAAATGAATTCAACAAACATTTTTTTCTTGTGGACATTTTATAGACATTTGACAGAGATGTTCCATAGACTAAAGGAATGGTACCAACATAGATAAATAGGGAAGATGGAATATTGGGAACTGTGGAACTTGGCATGGTGTAAATGGTATGGAATAAGGGGTGGAATGTGCTGATATTGGCTGGG
>NW_008651553.1:1686-3333 GCF_000695815.1 Acanthisitta chloris
ATTTGGATTCAGAATGAGAATAATGTTGATAACACACTGATGTTTTGGTTTCTGCTAGGCTGTGTTTATCTTAAATCAAGGATGTTTTCTTTCTTGTGTCTCGTGTTCTGCCAGTGAGAAGGTACACAAAAGAAACTGGGAGGGAGCATGGCCGGGACAGGTGACCTGAACTAGCCAAAGGGATATTCCACACCATAGAATGTCACGCCCAGTATATAAGCAGAAAGGGGGAGGGGATTACCTGGAGGGAGGGCCAATCCAGGTTCGGGAACGGGGTCTGGCATTGGTCTGCGAGTGGTGAGCATTTGTATTGTACATCACTGGTTTGGTTTTGTTGTTTTTTTATTTTTCTTTCCCTTTTAATATCCATTAGTATTTTATCTCATTTTGTTCTGAATTATTAAACTGTTCTTATCTCAATCTATGTATTTTACTTTTGTTTCTCCTCCCCATTCCACCATGGTGGGAGAAGAGGGAAGGAGGCAGTGCGAACAGCTGTGTGGTTCTTGGCTGCTGGCTGGGGTTAAACCATGGCAATAAAAAAATGTAAAATATTTCTAAAGCTGCTTGAAGTTGCTAAGAGCAACTGCATATTCAGAAACAAAGTGAAGGGTTTCCTACAAGGTCACACAGACCTGGATTACTACTGTTTCACTGCTGACCCTGTAATTTAAAAATTCAAAGAATAGCTCAGAAATACAATTTTTTTCCCAGGCTTTTGAGACCTATTCAGAACTAAATGTAATTTAAAAGCATCTTAAGTACACTTATAATTTGACACACCAAATTTTTTGCTTAGAAGTACCCAAATCAGAATTGTGTATCAAAAGATTATTTGGATTCTTTTGCTGGAGTCAGTACAAAATTCAACCAACTTACTTGAAACTGTTTTAATGTCTTTTAAAATTGTATTGAATTGAAGTCCCATATTAATATTCTATATCTACTAAAGGATTGATATGAATGAAAAATTATTTTGAATGCTTTCAAAGGAAGACTGAAAAGCAACCACAATGAAATGTTTGCAACAAATAGAGAATTTCTATAATACTAGTCAAAAAGTGTCCATCCACATCTTTTGATTCAATGCATTTTGAGTAAATAGATACCTATTTGAGATCAGAAGCCTTAAATTTGCCTGATGTATTTTGCATTTCTCTAGCATTTAATTTTTATTATTCCAGTTTTAGTACCTAAATGTTTACTTTTAAATAAATTCCTATTAATTTGCTAGTTTGCACATGAATTTAATTTTTTTTTCTAAAGTAGTTATTATTTTGCATACTGGCCTCATAAGAAAAGTATGTCACTTTGTGAAAGAACATATACAAGAGGTTGACCACTGTTTTTCACATCTAGTGCATAATTTTAATTCCTCTTTATTTTTTTCAGGTGGAATTTAGAACCTCACATTTTCCAGGAGGAAGAATTGAGCATATGGTGATAAAGCCTACACACCTTTTGCACTTCGTACAACTGAGGGGTCTGCAGCTCAGCTTGGCTCTGGCTCCAGCCCTGCAGCATCCCACACTGTGGACAGCTGCCCCAGAGCTGTGGGAGCCCCATGCAAAGCTGAGGTTGTACATTTTAATAGATGAGTGTCTCCAAATTTGGGCTGGGAGCCTGAACCGGTAGCAGTTGCCCCTG
>NW_008651554.1:0-22404 GCF_000695815.1 Acanthisitta chloris
TCCCCTCCAACTTTGTGTCATCTGCAAGAGATTTGTCTTCATGGAAAGCCTAACATCATTTAAATGTGTTTCGGTATCTTGTGCTTTATAAAAAAATTAAGGCTGATGGAGACTGATATTTACCCTGCTTAACTCCAGATTCCATGTAGGCTATTTTCTACTGGAAGATAACCCTTAGCACCACCCCATCACCATCCCCCATTAACAGAGAAACAATGGAGACAAGTGCCTAACTCAGATGTCCAACATAAAAGGGATGAATCTAGGCCAGATGCAGTATGTGCATTTAGAAAGGAATTACTCAGACATCTCTGGGAATTTCTATCTAGAAGGCTATAGATTTGAGTAAAGACAGTTGGGTAATCAAGCAAATAAGTAGTTTGGGTCTAAAATAAGGTCTGAGGATATGGACAAATAAAAACAAATGAGGGAATCTGATCTTGTTTCCCTAAGACATCAGGCATATGTTCATTCACTTTATGGATACTTCATGGATGAATTTACTGAAGTTATTTTTAAGTACAGTATTATCAATTTGCACTACTCAGCTACTGTCCTTGTTATCTGATAAACATCAAACATACAGACTATTTCTATTTGCTCAAACAACACAATAGAACAGCCAAGTGAGCAGAGTATAAAATCAGAATGTAAAATAAGACAAGCGTGATAACAGCACTAGGCTTCATAGTCTTTCACTAGAAAAACAGATTTTGCTGCCAAGTTTGAGACTAAACTTTTAACAAACACATTGCAAAAGACAAAAACTAAATTAACTACAGTAAACAAATTCCTTCCTTCAAGGCACTGTTACATAACTTTTAATGTCAATTTGAAAGTAATTCAGCAAGTCAGTTGATAGAAATATTACCCTGGTAATAAAAAAGAACAAAAAAAATATCTTCCTTGGGTTAATAGAAGACTGAATGCAAAACCAAATCAGATGAAGTCTCCATATGAAAGAAAATAACTTCGGCTATGATGGAACAAACATTATACAAGCCTGAAGTCTTACAAAATTCAACTACAAAACTGAACTCAGTTGTTAACAGCAAATTTTGACAAATCAAGACTTTCAGTAAAGCTGAAAAGTTTGGAACGTGAGTTGTTTTATCCATAAAGAATTATACATGCGTGTTCTGACACATTGAAGTAACATGACTATCTTAAACTAGTGAAGAATTTTCTAATTCGCCTACAAAACATGTCATTAGGCTTTGTGTTTTCACCTGTGCAAGTGCTCAGCAACTGTTTTCAGTTGCTGTATGGAACTTCTTACACAAACACTGAGCGGCACAGCTGAAAATTGTTCTCTCCTACACATTTGCAGTCAGTCTTCCCCGTACATGTCTAATTGCAAGTCCTATCAGCTTCTGCTGTCTGTCCCTCAGGACTCCTACAGAATATCCCTATGCAGCTCCTTCTCATGTCCCTACACCATTCTCAACTGTTTTCTTCCTCACTCTTTGCAACTTCCTATTTTTGAGGAGCTTCCAGCTAGAGCTATATCACGATGTGGCTGATTGTGGTCAGACTGTGTGTGCTGCGTAGCTCAATATTTAGGCAATCACTCAACTCAAGAACTTCCCTTACACTGAAGACACCAATTTCAAATTTTATTGTTCAGTCACCATTGAAATATTCTCAGGCAGAATTTAAAGGCAGAATATAAACCTCACTTTCTTTGTCTGCAAAAGAGTGAGAGGCACATGGATGCCAATTTTAGTGGTAATGTGAATACTGACAGGTTCTCCTTCTCTTCCCCCGGGATTGTATGTGTCCAGCAACCTATAGCTAATCAATTAGATAGGCCCACTACATGGTAATTCTTAAGTCTCCATACTAAAGAAATATTCATACAGTTCTATCTGAACCCACAGTTTGGAAACTCTTCTATTATTTGGCTATTTTCACTAGGAATTTGGTCTCATGGCTGCTTTGGACCTAACGGAAGAAGGAATTTGCAGTGAGCAGTTTGAAGCATTGGGAACAGCCCTTCAGGATTCTTTTGCAGACTTCAACCTTTTCCTCTCAGAAATGGAAAAGGCCTTCGTTGGCATACAAACAATAAAATATCCCCTCTTGCAAGAAAAGAATTATTTGATCTTGGAACACAAGATTTGCCAAACAAATTTAATTGTTAGACTCAGTCAATTACAGATTAATATTAGTTATTAAAGCTAATTCTATGGATCCTTACACTTAGCTCTAACTGCCGTTTGAAGAAAATATATTCAGAATTGTTTCTGCTCTCATTTGGTATCTCTTGGCTGGAATGAAGTAAAAAAATCATTTGCCTAGAGTTTTGGCATTAAGTTGCCAAATTTTTGTTTCATTGAAGGCTATGTTTGTGAAATGAAACATCAATAAAGCAACTGCAATAGGAATGTTTTGAACATATTCAATACACATTTCTCAAGAGATGAATTTCAGTATTTCCAGAGATCCCTGTGGTATCTGGCCAAAAAAATAAGTTGGATTGACCATTAATTATGCCAGTTATTTATCATTTAATATGATTTTTTATTCCCCTCTGTAAGGCAACCCAGGAAGGTTTAAACCTAGATAAACATACATAAAATAAAATCACTTAGCAGGACAGAAAAACACTATTTGCCAACCTAAAAATAAGCACCAAACCACTTGCAGACATGCTAGAGGCAGGTCAGGACAGAAGTACAGCTTCAGCAGCCAGTTTGACCAAACTAATACAGTCCTGACAGATCTATGATGTGTTGCTTCTAAAATCCATGCCTGATCCAGGTTCTTCCTGCCTTTGGTGCAGCCTTGTTTGCTAATACCAAAAAACTAGCTATTCATGTCACTTGCCTATGTTGGCCAAGACTTCATACCACAATTCCAAGATCACTAAGAATGCTAAGTGAAGGCAGAAAGACATTGTTACCATTTCTGAGTAAGAGGTGGGCTTTTGTCCAGACAGTACCTAGCCTCATTTTCACTGCAAAATATATTAATGCTGCTTCATTCACAATCTAATTCTCAGATCTGTAAATTAACTTTTTACTACTAAGCTTCCTACAAGAAACAATATTCTACAAAATCTATATTGTTTAAAACAATATACAGAAGTAAACCTCATAAAACTGCAAACATTTACTTGCTCAAAGAATGCTGTTATATCAATGACAAATTAATGTAAAAACCTGTAAATGTATTCTGGGTTTTATAGTGCATAGAAACTCCAAGTCAAAATACAATAAACAAGAGTATCTGAGCAAGGGTAATTTTTATCAGTGTTCAGTCCTTACAGTCAATCACCTAATGCTTATATACTTCTTACTGTGTTTTATTTGAACTTTAACTCACAGTTCTTGAAGCTGAAAAATAAACTCTGAAAAGCAAAAAAGCATACATCAGACTGAATTCTGTCCCCCATCTCCAACAAAACACCCAGTGCTAGGGTTTCTGGTATTTTCAAACCCGTGAGAACAGTAAAACAGAAAAAACAAAGGGATTGAGTCTGTTTTATCTTTTTTTCCCCCTGTATTCTGTTATGTTCAAAGAGAAATGACCAGTACAAAGTTTTCTTTAGATGTTTCTTTCTTTCACTTTCCTAGGAAGTCTGGAAATCCTTACATCATTTTGCTGAGAGACAAAATGTTTTTAAAAGACTTTACTTATCACTCTCAAAATTGAAGTTTTACTTATTTTTATTCTGGATTAACAAGCAAAAGCAAATAATGCAACCATTTTCCTATTAGTTGAACATTTTCAATTGCTGAATATATAATGTAACTAAATGGTATTACGGCAACTAGCTTTTCTAAAGCAACAACATAGGTCACTAACAGCAGTGTTAAAATTTCTGTATGAGAACTAGTGGTATTCACGTTACTTTATCTTTTACCCTGAAATTTTTAGCTGCTCAAGACCCTCTCTGTGCTTTGCAAGGAGTTTTAAGGAACAATACAGTAAGCTGAAAGAAGCATAAGTACCAACTAGACAGGATGTATGACCCGAACTATACAGGTATCTTCATGAAAATTCTGTGTTCTGTACAAACTGTAATCACAAAACTGGTTTTGCAGCCCCCAGATACTGCAGTAATTTGTGCAAGCATAAGGAATTATTGCAGTTATAGTCTGAGAAGGTACTGTATCCCCATTACTTCTTTCATCTATTCTAAAATATCTGATCTGTACAGCATTTAAATGTTTAGCCTATTCAGAACTACAGCATAGCAGCAGCAACATATGGCAGGATATCTTAAAAATATTCTTTCATTCAGAATGTACCTGCATTTCTTCCTTACTGAAATGAAGCTAAGAAAAGTTAGAACGAAGACATTTTACTGTTCAGAGCAAATTGTAAAACTGTAAATGTTTCATTTAAATGATAAAGATTTCCCTTTCACCATTTCTTCTGTAAAAATGGTTATGTCACATTTGTTTTGTCTGCTAGTAAAAGGCATTTTCTTTGGTAGAAATACTCTTCTTACATGTCCAGCTTTATAACACTTAGATAATAGGCCCATTCTATATTAACTGTTCATCCAGTGAATACAATGTTAGTTCCAATTTAGGATATAAAATCAAACAGAGCAGTCATAAAGCAACAGGAAGCCTAACCACATAAAAACCATCTTTTAGTAACAAAATAACTAACCATCTTTTAGTAATAAAATAACTAACCATCTTTTAGTAATAAAATAACCAACACGTTACAGACAGCAAAAGCCTAAATGCAGTGTATCAGATTATCATCTGTATAAAATGAGCAGGTTCACAGCTATTTTAAAAGGATCTTATTTCTCATAAATGCAGAGGAAACATAGTGGATGCTTAAAATGCATAGCCGCATACATCTTCTGTAGCTTTGTGATGATTTCCACTTCTGTTGGCCTAAAAAAAGGATAAACACAATTCATTATAATATACATTCTATTATTTTACTGCTTAACATTTTCTCATATTTGTTTGAAAATAAAACTTCATTCCAGTTTATACTTCAGGTTTGGTTTGGTTTTTTTGAATAGCCCAATTTGCAAACCAGAACCCTTAGTTATTCACTAAGTGCTATGTGTCAAAAAGACTTTACAAGAACAGAAGGTGAGATCCAACATGAGATAAATCCTTATGTGCTGGTTCTGACTGGAATAAAGTTATTTCTTTATCACGACAGGTGGTATGGGGCTCAGTTTAGATTTTGCATTTGTGCTGGAAACAGTGTTTCAGTTATGGCTGATTGGTGCTCACACCGTGTTAAGGCCTTTTCTGCTACCCACTCCACCCCAATCATCAAGGAGGCTGGGGGTGCACAAGGGCTGGGAGGGGACACAACAAGGACAGCTGACACCAACTGACCACAGGGATATCCCATGCCATATGGCATCATGCTCAGTATATAAAGCAGGGGGAAGAAGGACAAAGGGGGAGACATTTGGAGCGATGGCATTTGTCTCCCCAATTAAACCAAGTACCTACTAGGCATGATGGAGCCTTGCTTTCCTGGAGGTGGCTGAACACCTGCCTGACCATGGGAAGTGGTAAATGAATCCCTTGTTTTGCATGTGTGTGCAGTTTTTGCTTTTCCTTTTAAACAGCCTATCTCAGCCCACGAATTCACTCACTCGTTCTATCCTGGCAGTTACAGGATTATTTCACAATCAGGAGCCAAGCAATTAAGCAGGTTAACCTGGGTCCCATTTAAGACTGCATGGGTTAACAGAACTATTAAATCACAATGAAGACAGAATTGAGATAAAAGGATTTAGACTTGCTTTCTTGCTTGACATATACATTATTTTACCTTAACAATGGTTCAACTGCTATGATGTTCAGACATAAAAACCAGATTGGAATGGCACAGTGGATTTTTTCTCCTAGTATTAGGCAGCTCCAAAGAAAAGCCTCCATGTCATCTTTCACTTACCTTTTCAGGAACCAGATTAAATTCTTCTCTGTCTAGCACTACTGCTTTCCAGACCATTGCTTTCTTCAGATTTACTAAAAGAAAAAGAGGTTAAATTCCAAAACTCAACTTTTAGGTGTTAAACAGCACAATCGTTTCTGTCCCACAATCCAATCAGAGAGTCTATCGGTGTATCTGATTTTCTCTTTTAGCATGAGAGGTTAAAAAAAAAAGAAGAAATTAAGCAATTAAATACCAACTCCTACTTGACTCTTAGTCCTTCAACCAAACAATAGACTCAACCTTGTTCTTTCCCAAAAAATCCCACAAGATTCTGGGCAGAAGTTAGAACAAGAATAGTATTCCCAAATGATTACTGAATTATCATTTCATTCAATGTATGTAATTCGTATTTAAAGTTAATAATATACAAGCAAATATACAGCTCAACATCCTCAGAATATGGGATGAAACAGATGCATGATTGCTCCTTCTCAAGTAACTACAACTAGTTATATGATGTGGATCACAATCAAGACTTGCACTAATAATTCCTTTGCTACAAAATGTTTGTTAATCACTGGGCTCCCACCTAAATACACTGCTGGATGTGACATTTTAATTATAGCCTCATCGACCAAGTTCAGCTGTGCTAATCATCCCTTGATTTAACAGACCAGGAATCTTCCTTCGGAGCCATTCTCCCTAGTACACAAATCTAATCTTCTAAGCAGCCAACAGGTGAAATGACTTCCAGTTCTTACAATCAGGGAAGTACACAGTTAACTAAATTTTCCTCATGTATGTTAATTTAATATACAATTCCACAATAAAAATTAAGAAGCTGAACAAAACCACATCCCACAAGCATAAAACCATTATTTTAGTGCACCATACTATGTTAAAATCCTGGTGTGATACAGCTTATTTATAAGAAGCAGGGCTGTGCAACAAGGACAATTACTCAATTTTCAACCCAAGACATATCCCCAAACACTCAGCAGTATAGTGGCATACTACATTCTCCATACATATTCCCACTTTATACTATAATTGAATTACAGTTTTAAATCAGTTTTGATAAGGGGAAAAACACTAAAACGTATTTTCAGCCAGCAGGGGAAAAAGGAATGAGAAGTGCATACAACACAGGGAAACAAGGTCACTGCAGCAAAAGACTCAAGGAGGGAAAGACAACTGCTTAGAAGAAAAAAGGGAGATAAACAGAGAAGGGACTGAGGAGAGAAAAAACAGAGTAGACTGGACACATCCAGGAAGAGGAACTGCTAGACAATTTTTCTCTTGATGTCATATGTAAATCAACCAGATGAGCCAGAAAGCCTATAGAAACGCATCATCCTAAAGATGAGGAACCAGCAGGGGAGCACACACCCTTAAGCAGCAGAACACCAACAGAAGTGCCTACACCTGCTCCTTTGGTTCCAGTAGTGCAGCCAGTCCTGTGCCCACAGAGCCCAAGCTATCAGCACAATGTGCAACCCCACAAGAGGTGAGTTACCCATCAAGGCAGCCAACAATGCCTGTTCCCAACACCCCAGCAACTACAGGCTTACCTAAGAGTGTCAGGGCTTTGGCAACATACAAGTGAGAGAAATGTATGTCAATATAGACAAATAACATAGATACAAAAATATCCAAAGCCTCTTCTGTAAAATTTCCACCTGAAAGTTATTTTCTTGCAGTTATAGTCTTTTAGAATGACCTTACAAAGAGGACATATGGTGCTCTCACAACAATAATTTAAAAAAAAACCTTCTTAAAAATCTCAAAATTAAGTGCCAGGTAGAAAATAGCATTCTGCTTACTATGGAATTAGGAAGTCTTAAGTAAAGGAATAAGCTGCACTTTTACAATCATTCCTCATCATCCAACTGGGCCAACAACAGGGTATGATTTTGTACAACACTAATACACAAAGGAACAAATATTTAACCACAGTATAGAAATTCTTTACTTACAGTTGCTCAGTTTGGTCCAACTCTTCTATTTCTTCTGCAGAACAGAAAAAATAATTATACAAAGTCTTTTTTTAATGAACAATAAAAAATTTCTGGTTTAGTATATTTGCTCAGTGTTTAATCAAAATAAAACCTTTTCATTTTATTAGTTTTCTTAAATTTGTAATTTAACTTGTGTCTAGTCAATGGAATTACCTCCAAATTTGTCAAAAAGCTTATTTTGAGAATGTTTTAGTAATTTGATTTTAATAAAAATTATGCTATATATAGGTTTATATTTCTGCATTATAAAATACAGATAAGTATATGCATGCATGTGTTACACGGACATCAAAATAGATTTTACATGTATCACTTCTGTTTCATCTTGCACATCCAGTTTGACTTACCTCACGTTCACCATAGGTTCAGCAACCAGCTATGGTGCATTCAGATTTAATGTATTTTTCCTTCTTACACAAATTCTTTAAAGTTTGTCCCATGAAAGCTATTAAGAGCAGCTCCCACTCCTAAGCATTCACCCGAAAAATATAGCCTCTAAATTCCTTTGTATTGTAAGGGGGAAAAAAAAAGTCAGGACTATATCAAACTCTTAATAATAAAGTACTGCTTATTGAAAGCACTTTGCATTTGAATTCAAGACACATGGAAGAGATTTAAATATCTAAAATAATGCAGCATTCTAGAAGAAAGTATTTTATCAGAAAGAAATACAGATGTGAAAGCACATTGAACTTTATGTATTAAGCACTATGGGCCACAGCTTTCTACTTTTGGCTGCAATTTCAATGGAAAGAGAAATTTGGGAAAAAAACCCAAACTTACCTGAGCTTTTTTTTTTTGAATGTATCTCATAAAAGAAAACAAGAGTTACTACAATAACAACTTCAGCCACAATTGCTAGAAAGGGTTTGAGAGGCACCAGGTAGGACAGAACTCTAAGCTCCTGCCTTCCTCTACTTGTCCCTAATTCAAAAGCAGCTTCACACCAGTATAGACCATCATCTTCCTTGGTGACCTTGTGTATCCTCAGATGGGTTACATTGGGAGACAGTCTACTAATTACATACTTGTCTGCCTTCAAAGAGTCATTAATGGCAATCTGAAAATAAAAATAAAAGTCTTGTTAGTGCAATGACAAAGTGTAATCACATTACATCATCAACAGTTCTATATAGAGATGTAAAATGAGTACAGAACAAGTGGCATTTGTGGAGCACGATTAGCTCACCTCCAAGGGAAGGATTTATATCAGCAGGCCACACTGGTTCCTTTTAGATGCAATGGAGGAAAATATCAACTTTTAGTGGTTGTCTGACTCCTTTCAGTTTAAGATCAGATGAAAGTTACCTTTGTGCTGTGGTGAAACAGCACAGGACCTTAACACTTGAGGATGCCTTTGTCATTGGAGATTCAATAGAGCCAAAGCATACACTTTCAAGGGAGTGAAGTGGGAGCACTGCTTCACTGGGATATACCCTGATAGCCTTACAAGTCAGAGCTACTATTCAGCAGCATAAAAGGGACAGATCTATTCACCTCCTCTCAGCTGACAGTGCTTCCCTCAGAAAAGGGCTAGAACAAAGCTTTCCAGGGAGGCCATAAGGCTAGGAAACAGAACTACTGGTACCTGAAGAGAAGGATCATGCTCCTGTCTCCCCCCAAACCTACAAGATCGCACAGACCTTTTTGAAAATGTGTGCACTATGGTAAGATTTTTTGGTATCACGTGGTAAGATTTGAGCAATATAACCAGCATAAATTTAGTAAAATCAAGTCTCTCAAGACTTGCCTGATTTGTTTTACACTCATGAGGGCTGTAAGAGCATGGCAGAGACTTCTTGAAAAAGTAACATCATGGAAACCAGAACAATAACTACATCCCTGTAACAGTGACTACTAAATATCACAGGTATTTTTCCACAGAGAAAGATTTACATTAAAGTTAATGGAAATGCAATTTGTAAAGCCTGCAGTGAAGAGTCATTATGCTTTACAAGGTGTCTGTACTTGATTTTTGCCACGCTGTTTTGCTTGGTCAACAGATGGAGATCTTACCTGTTCACTTCCATTGATCATATACCAGGTCCAAGACATGGGAGTATAGTCAACACTTTTACAACTCATTACAACTGTATCTCCCTTGTAACTGATTATGGGTTTTGCTTTTCCTTCAATTTTCACTACTAAGAAGAAAAAGGAAAAAGTTCATCAACTGAGAGGTGCAGGTTTTAATTAGTATTACAAAAAGATATATTTAGGTATGTATTTATACAAGTCTATTCGCTTCTTCTTTCTCAAACACAGATGATTCTATCACTCATGACAATGTAAACGAGGAGTCATTTTAGGCTGGTATTTCATATACAGAATCTCTACAGAAGAGCAGAGGACTACAGGAATCCTGGTGTGAGCTGCTGTGTGATCTTAACAGTTGCCAATTATTACTGAACACCCAGTGATAATCAGACTGATTTCTACCCTTGCCCATTTTCTTATTCCGCTCCTTGACAGCCATGAGCTACATGCTTCAGTTCTAGTACACTAGAAACAAACATATAATTTTCCTGCAATTTCACTCAATCTGCAGGAACTGACAAAAGTCTATTCCAGCCACAATGCAACCACATAAAGCTATCTGGCAAGTTGGACATGCAGAGAGAACATTTTTTTTTTAATTAAGACAAAACTGCAGATTGATGGAGATTCACAGTTACAAACATTTTCTGAGCTAAAGCAATGAGTTTTGGGTCCATGGACTTCTGGTCCAATCTTGCTGAGGACAGAACATAGCCACAAGAAGCAAGGCATCAGTTTAACTTTAGAGCTATTTGTCCCAGCCACTGTAACTGCGGGTGCCCCACAAGCTCCAAAAGCAAATGCACAAAAAAGCTGTCCCACAGATACTGTTAGAGTTTAGCAAATATATCATGCTAGCATATGTATTTCCCCTTCCTCCTCCTTTCTCTCTTTATTAAGATGATTACCAACATGTCTTCCTCAGGTCCATTTATTTTAAAGTTTACTTCAAGTTTCATTGCTCTAAGTACAGATCCAGCACATATTTTAAACTATATTGATCACACTAGACTGAACAGGCCAAGTATTTGCTTCCAGCACTTATGATGGAACAATTTGATGCAAACTAAGATTGTTCTTGTTCCCTCCCTTTCTTGACTGGCTGAGCACAAATTATTTTTCACCAAAAAGTTCACTTCTCATTTGTATTCAAACTTAAACGTTTCCAGTCCAGAAATATAAATGAAACCAGTTTGTTAAAAAGAACACTGCTCTCAGTCTCAAAATTGGCTGCACCATACATTAATCTAGCCTCATTACTAGTGAAATCTTCTCACTCCACATATATGTTTTAATCATTAAACACTATCCTTCTAAACTGTACTGACAGAGTATCTTCACTGCTGTCAGTAAAAGGGATGATCTCACTAATAACTGCTGCCACCACCTTTGCAATTTAGAGAAGAGGAAAAACAAAAGCAGGTTGGGGGGAAAAAAATAAAAATAAATGGACTATATGGAAACAAACAAAAAACCTGTATACCCAGCACAACAAGTTTCTATGGTAGTCAAAAATATTTAGCCATGCAGATCAGTGGCAAAACACAGTTATAGGCATACCAGCAATACATATCACACATTAGCCAAGACTAAGTATATGAACATCCACCATGAGTTCTGGGATCTGGCTCTGTAACAAAATTGTTAATCCCTGAATATGTGCAGGAATATATTTTGTCACAGGTATTTTTCCAAGCAGATCATACCAAATCCAGTGACAAAATACTTCTGCTGCATAGGCAAAACAAACTATTGAAGAGACGAACAGACAGGTTTTAGCATCAACATTTACACCAGTCAGATTTCCACACTGTTTTAGAGAACAGAGTTATTTCAGAGTGCACATACCTCAGCAGCTGCATAAAGACCCCTGAACAAAGAGCAAACACAAATTAATCTATTCTACCCTTTAATATAAGCTAGCAACACTTCACAGAATTTAAGAATAACTATGGATGGTCTCCCTGTTTAATAATTTGAAGTTCAAGTATCTCTTACTGATTTCTGCAGACCTGAGTGAAAACATAACTCCTCAAAATCTGCAGGGTTACACCAAGCCAGGAATGGGGGAGGGGGACAGAGAGGAGAGGTAACACATCCAATAATGCCAAACTGCCTAGTGGAAAAGCCATTGCAGTTAGTTACAGCTGTGATGACTTTAGCCACTGAGTTTATACCAACACATTACTCATCCCTCAGTTTGAGAATTGTTCTCTCTGCATTATTGACTGGAAGATTCAAGGACTTCTCTTTCCCATTTCCTTCACTCTTGCATTAATCTTTAAAAAGTGTCAAGCCAGTACTTTTTATGGCATCAGAAGTGGCAGCATTCAACCATTGTGAAGCAATTCTCCCATCTTCTTATAATAAATCAACCAGTCCTATGCACTGTTCTGGAAAAGATGACTTCCCTATTGAGTCATTGCTGCCCTCACTGAAATAGTTATTGTATACTTTCAAAAGAATAAGGCTTCCTTGGACTTTTTTCCATCTAAACAGACTTGGTTAGCTATTTGACTAAACCTCACCTACATGCTGACAAGAAAAACACAGAGTCAGTTTTAGAGATTACAAGGCCTGAATAAACTACAATTTTGTCTTTATTCAGTATTGCAAGCTAGTCTCCCCTGGCGGAAGGTCTGAACACAGACATCAACATTTAACATTTGAACAAGCATGAGTTTCCTCCAGTCCTATTAGAGATATCCCACCGCCCAACAAAGGCAGCTTGCAGCACTGAGAATAACTGCTGGTTAGTTCAGCTGAGTTTAGGGCAGTGATTTGAAGAATTAGGGTTTCTCAAAGCCTATGTTCAGGGAGAATCTCCCATCTATCAGTCTGTAGAGCCTCCACAGATGAAATGCTTGCCTTGCTCTTTGCTGAATTTGGATGGTGGGAATAGAGGAGAGAATAGCTCTCATTAGAGTTATTCATAATCTCAGCAGCTTGTATTATTTTCATTTCCACATCTTCCATTTAACTGAACTTCACGTACTAATGTCAGGGATAACATTATTGGAAAAGAGAACACAAAAGAGAGAAAGGGCACTCCATACTGCCCAATGAAGCAACTAACTTCATGTAAGTGCCATTCTCACATTATACAGAAAAAAAAGAGAAACTCATTAATGCAGTAACTTAGTGTTTCAGAAATACAACTGAAATTTTAAAATACTTGCCTCCATTCTGCCAATCATTGCTTCACTATTATCATCAAACCTCAGACCTAACTTTCAAGCTATTGGTCCTGCCTTATTAAAAAATTACCTGAGACATCACCCTTTACTCCCACCCCCCCAGAAAGTGAACTGCATTCACTCCTGCTGTAGGGATGGACTGGAAAGGGAAAATCAGCTGCTCATTAAGGAAGAAAAAGTAGACTCATATGGTCTTCTGGTTGTGAGAAAAATTTGTTTAAAAGGCTTTTAGGTGTTAGTTCAGAATTCTTCTTCCCTCCATGCTATAGAAATAACTTGGATAGTGTTTCTCACTATCAATGACCATATTAGTCACCATTTATCAAATTACGTTGCAACTTCCATATTATCCAGAAACCATATTAGAGGTTTGTAGTGGTCAGATGAAACAAAAAATTTTAATACATTCAAATTAGCTAAATAGAATTACCTTGTAAATGAAACACAGCACTCATTTCTTCTTTTTCACCTTTCAGAATACAACAGTAACTCCCCATCTTACTGCTGTCAGTAATGTTCATTCTTAGGGAAAAAAAAAATTGCTTTTATGCTTGTATTGTCTTTTGCCCTACAACTACAAGTGAGTGCTAATTAACATTCTAAAGAAAACAAAGAACACACATTGCTGAAACACTAGGATTCAGGTTCAGTGCAATGCAGAAACACCATGACATTTTTAAGAAAACGTAAGAATTTCATAGACCATAATACTGATTTGTGCATCAGTGTCAAATGTACAAGTGCTAAATATTCATTTTGCTTTCAAGCCAGGAGTTCATTCATCTGCTGTTGTTTTATCCATTGATCTTCCAGAAAATTTATCTGAGCTGCTAATGGAGCTTTCCTTTTTGTCTACGTTGCACACACCCTGCTGGTGCTTACATGTTCTCATAATCCATTTACATAATCTCACAAAATGGAAGAGCACATGCACACCCTGGGAGCATAAATATAATTTTTACCTGTGACACTCACAGAAGGCCAAACATCTTGAAGCAGTATGATCTGTAGGTTACCTAATTAGACATGGACTCACTATGTAAACTATCTAGCACATCCTATGTAGGACTTTAAAGAGAACAAACAACTTAAGTAGTCTCTTCTGAAGCCAGTCAGTCAATGGCTAGGTTACCTTCAACACAAAAAAAAGGG
Organism: Acanthisitta chloris; assembly: GCF_000695815.1. Taxonomy (NCBI): domain Eukaryota; kingdom Metazoa; phylum Chordata; class Aves; order Passeriformes; family Acanthisittidae; genus Acanthisitta; species Acanthisitta chloris. The sequence continues at coordinate 14,279 of NW_008651554.1, forward strand.
TTTCCAAGAGCTTCCATTTAATGAAGTCCAGCTTCCATCTTTTCCCATCCATCATGGAAGAGGCTGCCCAGGGAGGTTGTGGATGCCCCAACCCCAGGTTGGATAAAGCCTGGAGCAACATGGTCTAGTGGGGATGTGTCCCTGCCGAGGGCAAGAGTGGATTGGGACTAGATGACCTTTAAGGTCCATTCCAACCCCTTAAGATATTATGATACTATGATCTTCTCCACTAGGAAACTCTGTTTCACTGGCAGTTTGAAAAGGATTTATGGCTGTGTTTGTGTATATGCAGTATCAGAAGTGACAGCACACTCTCATCACATTTCCTATCATTAGAACCTGCAAGTCACACTGTAAAGAATGTTACTTACTGAATGGTCCAGGTGTTCTCAGTTTTACGGATATGACTGAGTGTTACATTTCCCCTTTTCCAAGTCACTTGAGGATTTTTCAAAAGAGAATCCCTGTCCAATTTGCATGAAAGTTCAATTCCAGTTGCATTGACCAAAATTATATTTCTTTCCAAGGAAGTACCAGAAGCACCTAAAGGAAGTTTTAAAATGTTTTATTGAAAAAAAAAAAAGTTTCTTCATTCTGGGGGCAGAAGAGATTCAAATATTGTGTTTACATATGCAGGATTACAGGTGGATACAGCATGCTACTGTTATACTTTCAAAGGGAAAAAAAATCTGCAAAATAAGAGAGACTGACAGTAATTTTAAACCATATCTGAGTTATGACACATATCCATTACAAAAATGACACAATCACTCCATTTTGTATGCAGACTTCCTAGAGGGATCTAATATAGAATCACAGATACGTATTTCACTGAAAGCAAGATAAACTTAAACTTTTATGTAATTTAACCCAAACCAAAAAATATAAAGTCCTTACTAAGTATATAAAAAGTTGGATTATTAATATCAAGACGAGTTAGACAAATATCTATAGATATGTGGATTTTAGCTAGTTGCAGAGTTTTGATACTGTGAGATCACAGCTATATCCTACTGCTGGGGAAGCTGTTGCTAAAACCCAGAATCTCAACATTGCTGGATTTGGCCCTTCATGGTACAGATACTCAACTTGAAACCTATTCATCTTCAAACCCATTTATGACTGCCTTTGCCTTCCTGGCAAGTCAGTAGAATTACCATGTGAAAACATTCCAATACAGTAGAAAAACTGACTTTTTTTGCATTTAACAAGGTTCATGAGTATAAAGTAAGCATATTCAAAAAATAGATTTCCATAGCAAGTATCTTCTCAGACTCGCAGAAACAGCCTTTGAAAAGAAAACACCTTAGACACTACCTGCTAGCACTGATATTTTATTTCATAATGGGTCTTTTCTTTCATGCTTTCTAGATACAAGTGTGATTAGTCAATTTGAATATTCCATGTAAATTTACTCTAGGTCTCATCGCTATCCTAGGCCTACTCTGTACTACTTGATGGTGAAAGAAGTGCAGTTGTATTTCACAGTTCACATTCTTTCCAAGAGAAAAGGAAGTTTTAAGGTACAACTCACTGATTTAGTAATCCAAGTCGTACCTAAGCAGAAGCAAAGTCTGGCTGAAATGGAAGCACCAGCTACTCCCAGACAGAGAATAAGTGAAGTTTACTGGATCTGGCAGAGACATTTACAACCTGAAGAATACCATGCCCTGAACTCCAAGTCCCAATCAAAATACTTCAGATCCACTGAACTGGAGTTAAACTTAGAGGTACAACACCTCAGCCTTTCATAGCAGAGCAAAGCCAGTTACTGAAACTCATTTATTAGAGACATTATGCTCAATAAATGAGCCAAGCATAACTCAGCTTGTTGAGGTTATGATCAAAGTAATTTTACAAATGGAATTGGTTTCACAGTAGCAAATGTTTTACAATCAGATTAATTACACTGGCTAAAAGTAGTATCTGTACCCTTTGAGATTATTTTAATGTTAAATCCACCCTTTCAATGAATGGAACATGAAAACCCTATGCTGTTGAAGATTAACCACCAGCAAGACTGACATCTGGGGCGTCTCTGTACAAAGAGTGCACATACCAGAACAGGAAACAGACACTACCTGAAGCTAGAAAAAAATGCAGCATAAATGCTGCACAATTATATCCTTTAAATATAATACTATAAAAATATACTTTGCAAATCTTTGAGAGATACTTACTTAGATCAGGTTTTCCAGTTGTCCAAGAAATCATAAAAAAGATTATTTGGCAACTGGGAACTTCTTGTCTACTTTAGGCATAGGTTTACCTTACCTGTTCTCCATGCTTTATCTCCTGCAATGTTGCTAAGCTAACCAAAACCTGCTGGTCAACAAGTACACCCTAGTTTATGTGTTCTCTCCCAGTGGATTCACTAGTGCAAAAAAACTGCCACCTCAATTGATTTGTAGGAAGAAATAGCTATGAATTGGATTTACTTCTGGTTTTAATAAAGGTAAGAATCTAATTCTTCACTGAAAAATAATTATTATAACATGTTAGCCAGTAACTGCACAAACTTACTCATCTTCTCTTACTGAGCTCATCTTTCCTCGTACTGAACTCATCACATGCTCACCGTGAGCATCTTTATCAAGAAGCTGTCATCCTTGATTCTTCTACAACTCATATAAAAGACACTGTGTAATCATAGGCATTCAATATAAAATAACAAAGAAAAAAAAATAACACACTTACCAGATAAGAGGATCTCATACTCAACGTAACTGGTATTAGGCATGTTCTCTTTGCTTGCCTGATTGACATCTTGTGTGGCAAGATCTGGACATAACAAGGTATGGAGGGAAACAAAGTGATATATTATGATCCCATATAAATAATGACACAGCAATGTCAATACAGTATTGCAATTGTTACTTATAGCAATCTTGGGGTGAGGGGTGAGAATCTTGCCAAATGCTGACTACTAAGGAGATCCTTTTATACACCTCATTTATTCACAGTCAGAATCTTAAAGCAGCAGTGTTGTGGGGTTGCTATTATATCAATTATGCTATGTTAAGATGGTTTCTAGCTTTAACATAATGTTGTAATTGTGAATGTCAACACTCTAAAGATGTCATAACTATTTCACAGCCTGATTCAGAAAGTCACCTATAGCTTACAGGTGGTTCCTAGAACTATACATAACTACACCAATGTTTAAGTAGCTCTTGAAAAATTAATAAGCTTTAGAAAAATGGAAAAAAAAACCCAAACCCAAGCAAAAACCGAACAGGACAGGGCACTGCCATTCTCCAACCCACTACAATTTAATGACATAGCTGAAAGCCAGCGCCAGACTATCTAATCTAGATGTATTTTTAATGAACACCCCATGTTCCACTGGAACACGGCTGGAGACCATGCTCCACAATACTCCTGTTGTACAACAGGAAATGCCCTTCCACACACAAAGAATATCGATATTGTCCATCACCAGCCTGACTAAAAAAGTCCTTTCCTTTTGTGATAAAAACCCCTACACTTAAAAGGTTTAATATGGTCAGTGAAATCCTTTTCCAGTAGGGCTATGGATCACTTGCTCTTCAGAGAATAGCTTCATAAAGCTCTGCAAAGCTTGATACAGAAACTGTAAGCACAAAGAGTCTGTTCTCATCACTATATTTGTTCTCATGCTCGGTGCATTTCAGGAACAGAACAAGAACAAAGTTGTTCTAATCACAGGTGTAGCCCAGCTAAGAAAACACCACCCTTCCACATTTACACACTGTTTCATTAGCATTGTACTCTCTCCTCACAAGTTCCTACGAAACTGAAGTATGCAATGAGAAAACACATTAGAAATTACGCTTAAAGGAAAAATCAATTCAATATAGTAACAGCAATTTTCATTTTCCACAGTTACATTTTTTACAGCTTGAAACATCAAACTGTTCATCTTGCTAACTATCACCCAACAGAAACCCTTTGTAACCACTTGACTGAAAAATACAAAGAAAAAACCTTAGGATAACCGAAATCTAACAATTTAAGACACGTCATTGCTTTTACCAGCTACAGATACATTACGTCCAAGTGTCAAATAATCTAAAGAGCTCCCCTGAGTTTGCCAGCTGACATCTCGTGTAGTTGCCATGGGTTCTGAAAGGTGAAAAAACAAATCCATTACAAAAACAATAATCTTTTAATTTAACGATGAAATAAAAGAAGTAGCCTCCCCTTTCCAGAAGACACACTAAATGTTTTAAGCCACTTGTTTTACATGCTTGGAAAATAATTTTATTGCCAGATATAATGCATTTCAAAAATACAGGAACAGTAATTACAGCCTAATCATACAGCACTGTAAGACATTTATTCTAGTTTTTGTAGAAGGAGAGAGGCTCCATTATCTCTCCTGGCCATAGACTGAAAAGATTTCACTCACAACTGAGAAAAACAGAGGAATTAGGCTACAGCTTTAGTCTTCTTACTGAGAGAAGCACTGGGTGGCAGAGTTGATCCCTGTGCAGTAGATGCAGTACCTCTGAAAGCCTCAATCTCCTCAGCATTACTACTTCTCTTTTCCTGCATAAAATACTGAACTTGTGGTTAAATTTCTTGAACACATGCCTCTCAGCTACAGCTGAGAGGATCTGGCTGTGCTGAAGGAGGTCCCTGCTTGTGGTTTGCATCTAAATGCATAAGCAGAGGTACACATGCCTTTCAAGCTGTTGGCCAGTTCAAGAAAGCATCAACATGTCAGCTCACAGGACAAGGAATGCTGTACCACAGGCAATCAACCATTTGCCTGGCTTGTTCCACCTGCCCTTTCATACTTTCCCTCAAGCTTCAACCAGTTTTAGTAAAAATAAAACTGTATATTAAGCTGATTGGTGCGAAAAAACAAAGCCTCAGGCTATCTCATTTGGTGTTGTTGACAGTAGCTGATGTCAGCCAACTAGTAGTCTAAAGCAGCTTTCAAAGAAAGAAATCAAAGCTGTCTCTAGCACTAGACAGGAAGTCCCGTTGCTCTAGACAAGGACACAAGCAAGCCTTGACCTCTGCCCAATGAAGAAAAACTAGTCCAAGTGTTCACCCATGAAACAACATGTAAAGGCTCAAAGCTTTGGCAAATCTTGGCCTGTGTGTGCAAACACTCTGACAGCATGCCAAGTTCATCACGGATCACCTGAGTTTGTGTCAGTACAGTACATGCTTCACCTGGTTTGTTACTGGAATTCCTCACGATGATACATTCAGAAGGCACCAGTGCCAGTTCATATGGTAGTGGTTATCCATCCACAAGTAACTAGGCAACCTTTAAAATGTCTTGCACACTAACAGGATCTTCATGCTGACCCTCTTCAATTCAAGTATCATATTAAAATAGTCAGGTGAGGTCCCATTATATAAAATATTATGCACATTTTAGCTAAAATGCCTGTGTGTATTTATGTAAAGCGTTATTAAATCTATTAGCTATTGCACTCCTAGTTCTCACATCTTGGTAAAAGCCTCTCAAAATGAACACCAGATAAATAGCATTATCTTCAACAAAAACCCCTGTAGATGGATTAAGTTCACATATAAATATAGCATAGCCCATGTTTGATTTCCACTAATCAACATGAGCTTTGGTACACTACTGAAATCTTGCTCCTCTGATCTTTATGGAGAAAGTCATGCAATCAACAATCATTGGTTTCCTCTCCTGCCTGGAACTTATTCTCTGCTCCCTGCCAAAACCACAACTAGGGTCCAGAATATGTTGAAAAAGTCAAAGGGACGACAGAAGGTTTCTGACACACCCATAATTAAGAAAATAGACAGATGAAGCCAGCAGGCACAGTGATGCAAGGACACTGTTCTACTTTTCACTAACACAAGACCTTAAGGATGCTCCACACGGAAAATTACCAGGTCTAAGTGCTCAAACACAGTCTCCTGCAAAAGTGCCAGTTTGGGGATTATCCAACAGCCAGGGTCATTGTCTGCTTTTACAGCATATATGCATAAGGGCAATAGGTCATGCAACTAGCAGTTGGATAGCTTTTCTAGTCCTGAAGATGCTTATGACACTCTTGCAGTGGCTTTAGAAGGCCTAGATGATATATTTACTTCTGTTTCTTCTGAGAGGTCTTTTGAAATAAGATTGTGACTTAAGTACGAAAACAAACTCTACGTGAGAAATTAGTATCATTAAAAGAAAAGTACTATAGTTTGAGGTGTACTGAAATAAAACAATTACCAGATGATTCATTAAGTCCTGCTTGCATCTTAGTCAAGGAGTTCACCTGAGACTGACTTGTACTTTGTGTTGTCATAGCTGAATCTAAAAGAAAAAAAAAGTTTGAAGAAACTTTATTTGATCAGAATTCCAACGGAACCTCCTCACCTCAGCCTATGTCCTCCGTTTTTCCCCCAAGCTGTAATATACACCAAAAATGCATAAGAATTGCTTTTCATTAGCTCTTTAGCCTACTTTAGGCAAGAAAAGATTGACAAATAGAGGCAGTATTTATCTGGCCTCTAATTTCTGTAGACTATTCTTTTCCTATAGTTAGGCTAGAGTCAGGCAAGGCCACTCTTCAGAATATTCCAGCAGACTTCATAAACCGTACTCAAATCCCGTCTTGTTTATGAGTTTAGACCATCACAGCTTATGCCAGTAGCACTAGCTGATTATTAGCAATTAGCTAATTAGAATAATTCATCACGACCTTTTAGGTCGACCCTGGTGTATGCCGCAGTGAACAAACCTCCTTTCCATTAACATCTTGGTAAGCAAAACAAAAGATACCTGGTGTCAAACATTAACTTCAGCATCTATTACTGATGATGATTTCAATTTTCCTTAACACCATCGCAAACCTGATCCTCCTCCTGTAATACAGTTTATCAAGAGCCGGATAAGATTCCAGGGTTTTGCTTTATGTTCTTGACTGGAGAAAGGGCAGTAGGGGAAGAGGCAGAAGACTTGCTTAGTTTAAGCTGTTGTGTCACTCTTCTATTAAGAATTCAAGGGCTCCAGATGTTTTAGAACGAAAATATTTGCACCTTCCTTTGTGTTCCTACATTTGGGCAGCAGAACTAGTTAGCATAAAATAAACACATGCTAAGGTATTCCAGGACGTATTCTGCTGCCACAGCACTCAAGACCTGGAGCAAGTAATTTGGCCAGTAGTCACACAGGGGCAAAAAAAAAAAAGGTTATGTGTGTTGCAGTTGTAATTAAAGTCTTGGGGGTGGGGGGTGATAAGCTCTGCTAGACTTCCAAGACACCAAACAAGCTTAGATGAAAAGTGAAAAGCTGCATCATACTTTAAGTGCACTCAAACTTCAGAACCTTCAGCAGAAGGTGAAGTCAGCACTCTGCCATTTCCTACAAATGAATGACACTACTAACACTCCTACCCCATTTCAGCACTACAGGCACAGACAACCTACAGGTTCTCCCACTGGCACCTCCAGCACACAGTTAGTCAGGACTACGTCATAGTCATGCCTGGCTTGCCACCACCTGCTGTCTCAATCTGCCCATCATACCTCAACCAGTTTGGATCAAGAGTAAAACAAGGTAGAGAAAGGATACAATTTAAAAAATTAAGCATTAGTGGTACTTAACAGCAGCCCTTTTATTTTTCATACTTTTTCATACCAGACCACTGCTCCCACAGCCAACTGTTCGCTCCCAGACATTCACCTAAGAAAAGAACTTTAGAAATCTGCTCTGAGATCTGTTGACTTATGACCCAGCTAGTAAGAAGACTGAGTCTTACTTTCTACTTGACAGAGGTGCTGAGAGCAGGGAAAGCTATTATGTTTCTGATACTCATGGTAAGGTTGAAGAAAGGTTCATGAATTTTTATATCTGCAGCATCTTGAGGCATTCTAAGTATGTCATGGATCACCTGCACAGTAATTAAAATCCCTAAAGATGATAAATTTAGAAGGTGCCAGTGCCAAGCTGTACAGCAGCTCTGTTATCTCTGCAATGAAGGCAGATAACCTGCAACATGGTTTGCATACTAATAGGGTTCTCATCTTGGCTTTCTTCCTTGATTCATGTATCAAGTGAAAGCAGTCAAGTAGTGTTATTTCCAGTCACCACTGCTTCCACACCTTGGGTCTCACCTGTCCATATGTCAAACCACATAGAACAGAGATAACATGGCACCACT
>NW_008651554.1:22435-24912 GCF_000695815.1 Acanthisitta chloris
GCCAGCACTACATGAGTGTGTCATCCAGCCAGGCAATGATGTAAGCAAGTCAAATGGAGTAACTTCTCAAACTATTGAGTCATTCCTAACGCAAATCAATTACAGGCTAAGGCATGGAGATTTAATCAATACTATAGTAGCTTGCAGAGCTCTTGCTGACCTGATCTTCATGCAGGAAGGAATAGGCAAAAGTATGATGCCATTAATTTATTTTTCTACTTTACCTCTGCTTCATACTGCAGGTAATACTTGGGGGATGAAGTGTGGATGTACCATACTTGTCATCACTGGAGCAACTTTGGGCTTAAAAAAATCTATTTGCTCTTTCAGCCAGAAAAGCAGACGAAGAAAAGGTTGAAGTAAAATTTGTTTTAATTTTACATTAATTTATTTTAAAATTTAATATCAACTGTACACTCTGTGAAAGCACACAAGTATTCAGTAGCATCAAAAAACAGCCACCAGAACCTCCTAATGCCCCTAGAAAAGGGAAAACCTGCAGACTGAGCTCTCTCCTGAGAAACTAGATGGCCCACATGAATGACTTCCAAATGCCCTGATAAAAGCCCTTTCCTCGGGGTAAACCAGAAAAATCCAACCTGGAAGCAAAGTCTTTATGAAATGAGGTTCATTCTCTACTTCACAGCCCCTTGGTTTCTTTAAGAGTAAAAACTGTGAGATGAGATGTGGTAGGACTGCTTTTCCTAAATTAATGTGGTAGCACATGCTGCAACTAAATTAGGCAACCACAACACTAACCAAACAAAGCAGCAACCTGTCAACAGTGTTGTGATACCTACTTAGAAATTACACTCAACTGAATGCAGAATCAAAGCCATGGTTTAAATTTTTCCAAAACAAGTACCTAAACAGTTACATGACCAAGACAAAAGTAACATAATTATATTTTCCTCAAGCTACATATCCCAAAATAACAGTCTAATTAGGGCTTTTGCAGTATCTGCCTGACCAGCTGCAGAAGGCAATGTAACCCCCCTTTCTGCAACTCAGTTCTTGTGCACCCAGTACTCCTTCTGGTTACTTCTACTGCAAGCATATTTCTTTCAGTTGAAGAACCCTCACAACTCCAAAACACAGAGTTTTAGTTCTTCTCCCTCCAAGTGGGCATGAACTTCCCTTTGCTGTAGCTGTGCAGATAGTCTGTGCTTGACTAGCTCTATGCACATTTGATTTATAACCAAAGAGTAAAATACTTTTCCTTACATTTAAATCATCATGGAAATCACAGTATGAAGCCTCACTACCTAGTTCGTACAGCTATAAAAACATTTAATACAAGTCTGAAAAACAACAGCCTCCCTTTATGCAGATAAAAGGTACTAAAGCTGGTGGCTTATTTCTGATATCTGCTTAAAACCAGATGTGATATCCAACACTTCAGGAAGATGGTAGATTTGTGAAATTTTGGAAACACAAATAGGGTTTTGTTGTTTTGAATTTTTTTGTGGTTTTGTTTTCAAGAGAGGATATAATTTCAGCAGTGGCTTTACATAAACTTATAATTGCCTCAGCCACTGTCAGGTAAACTTTTCATCAGCTACAGCCACCAAAAATAAATACATTACAGCAAGTAAGCCACATGGTGACTCACACATTCCTACAAATATGGGACCATCTGCATTCACAAAACTTCTCAATCAACTGTTAGAAAGCACTTCAAGTTTTGTGCAGGTACATAAATATGCATACATATTTTAAATCAGATTTAAGAACTACAAAGCTGATTTTCCTGTATCTGTAAATTAAATATGTATTTTAAACAAGCCTTAAGAAGTGGAAAGCATTTTTCCTTTCACATTACATGAAACTGCTATAAGTTTTACAGCTGTTACCATCATACAGGGAGCACTAATGCTCTTCTTGGTATTAGGATGAGCAACTGAGGCAGGAACAAACATATAACCATAGGTCACACCCTGAAAATGCAGCTAAACCACCGATGGTTAATTCGAGTCACAGCAGAGATGTTCACAGAGGTGTACTGATAGAACTCTCAGCCGTGGCAAGACATGCTCCAGCAATCTAATCTTGCACAGCAAACCATCAGCAATCTGATATTCCCTTCCATTACCATCCTGTACTATGCGGCCATGCCTCAAAAAAACAGGGATTAACAACAGAAATCCACTAGTTTTAAAAATAAGTCTCCATGTCCTCAGAAGTGGTTGGCCTGCTCCTGAACAGCTGAAAACCACCAGAGGAAGAACAGGGCCCGGAAAACTCCAGTCCCTCTTCCTTCAAGGATTTCAAACGTGACACTTCAAAACGCAACATTAAATCGCATACAGCATTCCTCACAACCTGCCGGGCATACTGATATTTCAGCAATGCACTGTACCAATTGCTGATGGGGCCTTTTTTGGTTTTTTGAGGGTTTTTTTCCCCTCAGGATTTAAGCGCTTTACTCGATTAGGACAGGGCAGCAATAAAGCACTACGCCTCCTCCTCCCAGCGCC
>NW_008651555.1:0-16714 GCF_000695815.1 Acanthisitta chloris
ATACACAAGACTAAAAGAGGAAGAACTTAGTAATATTCATTAATGAATGACTCTGCAAGTAAGGTTTACTAATTTTTATGAAACATATTCTGTCAACTGGCATGTCTGAACTCTTCTAATTATGATGCTGATTAGCAGTCATGGCATTGTTTGTTCTTAGATTTTATGGAGTCCACTTTTATTTAAATGATTAATGATGCATATTAATCAAGAACTTAGTTTGACAAAAAACTATCAGCTTGGGAAATAAACCCAGAAATGAAATTAGCTCTTTTGAGATGTGATTAAATTTTTCCCCCCTGAAATCATACACTTCACTGTTTCAGCTATACTAAAAAAAGCCCCCAAACCCACAAAAAAACCCCCAACAATTTCAGCTATACGAAAAAAAGTCCCCAAACCCACAAAAAAACCCCCAACAAACCCACTTTAATGTCTTTGGTTTTAGTTTGTGATGTGAAAAACTTCAAAATAAATTTAGGTTCGAAATATTATCGTAACTTGTTCCACAGGTTATGTAAAAATATATGTATATATACACCGGGTAATGAAGCAGATTAGAACAGTCTCTCTATTATAGAGAAGTAAGTCAAATAGAGTCAAATAGAGCAGTCCTCTCTATTTGACTTTACAGGATAACTAAGTGCAGTCCTCTCTATTTGACTTTACAGGAAAGGCTGAGGCAATGAGTTTGTGCCATTTGCAAGATCAGCAGTGTTCCCCTGTGCTGGAAAGACACCCTCCCCACCCATGTGGGTGAAAGATTCACTTCCTTGAAAGGCAGCATGAATACCAAATTTTTACCTTCTCCCTTGAGCAGTCCTATTCTCAGTATGAGATTCCTCACTGCGGCAGAGAGCAGGAGTGTAGATATCAAAAGGCACTGATGATATCCAAATTTCTAGTTTCTGTGTTGTAAGCATTTAAATCCTCCCTGTACACATACTTGTGTACGTACATTCTATGCATAGCCTGTTGCTTGTCCATTTTTAGCTGGCATTGTTTGTAAATTAGACTTACCCATAGTAGTAGACTGTCAGAAACAGCAAAATAACTTTGACTATGTCAAAACCTTGGGTAGTCTCACTGGTTTTGCTCAGTCTCTGGCAGTGATGGAGGGACTGAATTGACCATCATTACCAGAGGGGGCCAGTGCCAGTCTCCATCAAGAGTAGCTGGTGTGCAAGCCTCCTGTTCTTCTGGAGCCTGACCTGTAAATTTGGTTTTCTCATGTTTCCTATGAGTTCTCTTTTCACTTTTTCCTTAAGAGTCTAAGTTCAAGGCTATGTTTGTATAGCAAAATTCAATGTTATCTATACCTATTTGGATCTGAAACCTGGATGATATTGATTGAGCTGATGTGACAAGTTCTTGGATACTGAAATCAGAGGACCAAGAAAATTGGCATTCACTTTCTCAAGGATGAGTTCAGCAAATCCAAAGTCCAGCTGGAGCTGAGAGACATGAAGGCTGACTAGAAGGGCTTTTCCATGACTGGTGGTGAAAGACAAGGGGAAAAGTATGCTCACTGCTGAATGGGGTACAGGCTTTGGTCACAGAGTACAGGGGAAATGTACTTAATATCTTCTTTGTCTGAATCTTTGCTGCTAAGGGAGACCTTGAGGAATCCCAGGCCCCTTCCACCAGGGTAAAGTCTAGAGCAAGGAAGACTTACTCTCTGTGGAGCAGGTCTTGGGCTAGACAATATCCACCAGTCCCTGCCAATCTCAAGAGTTTTGTGGTTCTGTGATTTTGCAAAAGGTGAGAAAATGTCAGTCTTCAGTGTCTGAAGAAGAGCTTAAAAACAAATAATGTTGAGCATACAAATGTCTCATGGATGAAAACTTGTCAGTGTTTGTTCATTTGTTTTGCTAGACCCCATGCCCACCATGTCTTACACCATTACTTAGTTCTTTCAACTTTCCTGACAGTTACCACAAGATGTGAAGACATTTGCCTTACTAGATCTTAAAAAACAATTAGGAGCAATATGGTCAGTCTTGAACTATATCAAGAATTTGTTTCTATAATCTCTTCCTGCCTGTGCAGGATAATAGCCTGCAAAACAGCAAAACATAAGCATTTTATAAAAAGGAGTCTCACAGTAGAGAGGATTAATTAAATACTAAGTTTATCTCACACTGTACTCAAGTTTTCAAAAGTTGAAAAGCTCCATAATCAAAAAGATGAAGCTATTTTCCTTCAAAAATTAAATGCAGAATTCTGACTCACAACTTTCTTGCTTACATGAGGCAACTGAATGAACCCATATGCAGCAATAAAATAAAGGCTCCAAAAATTAAATAAGAGAATGGACTAAGTCCTGCTGTGAAATTAAAGTTTTCTACTAGATTCAAAAGGCAAGCTACCTTGAGGCATGGTCAGCCTGGTGACAGAACTATCTTTCAGGATTTGCTTTCAGGATTACTTTACTGATTCAGCATATAGCACTTGTCTCTCTGGTAAAATAAGAAATAAGTTCTCTATCAAGCTTTTGAGACCTTGGCTTTTCTAGAAATGGAAGCCTTTCAATGAGAAGTGCATTTTAACTGTTTAGTATAGTTAGAGAATTAATACCATTTAGATCCTTGTGCCCTAGTCAAATTCCAACCTAGATAATTAATTTCTGCCCCTAACACTTTCAGTTCTACTGGTAAATTTATTTTCCACTTTCCAATCTTAATTATGATGTAACAACATTAGAATATAATCTTATCACAGTCGTGTGGTTCTAGCACAGGAGGAATCAGCTTCAGGGGTGGAAATTAATAGACATTCTCTGCAGTAAATGTATCAGCTTACAATTGCTTTGGGGCCAAAGCATATTCCACACTTCTGAGTTTCAATTAGTTTTCCATAAGAGCTTACACAGGTCTCCATGTGCAAATGGCAGACATGTCTCTTCAGACAGTTTGTCTATCCTTAAACTTTTAAGGTTCTCCTTTTTGATTTGCATGAACAGACACACAGACAAGTGTGCTGACACGTACATGCACAATTACATAAAAATGTTACTTCTCCCCTTAAGGCTGCCTGAAACATCACTCTGTATTTTCAAAAATGAGTTTGTCTGATGAACAACTGTGAAAAAGAAACACAAATGAAGTTTTCTTTTTCCATTCCTGGATAGTTTGTGAAGGGAAATAAGAATTTATTTCCTAAGACATGATCAAGATGTAGGTTTATTGCTTGTTTAGTGAAGATAGTTCACAAAGCAGAATGTTAACATGTATAAGAGATGAAGGCAAGAGGTTTGTCTTCAACCTTTAAAAACATGAATAGTTTTTACTATTTTCCCCTTAGAAGCAAATTCCTTCAAAGGAGGAGGTTTTCTGTGTCATTTTTATGTTAACTACTCTGATTTTTTCACCAAAAACCTGTAACTTTTATAATTTCACCAAAACTTCACTTGTAAAATTTACATTTGAAATGTTATCTGGTAGAAGCAGATATAAATGTTGCCCAAACAATGTCCACTCAAAACACTGGCCTAGGTTACAGAGGGATATTGCTTTCCATATCACAGCACAGATCACTGAAACTGAAGAGCATCAGTATGACACAGATTGTCTTTTTATTTGTAAAATTCCTGGGTCAGCTTTACTTCCTGTGCTGATCATCTATCTGGGCATGGAAATGTTGGTAACTGCCAAGCAGGTGACCAAATATGGTGCATCTGGTGTAACAGGGTGCTTTCCAACTAAACCTGAGGAGATCCTTCAGCAGTGCATTTAGGAAAAAAAAGAACCCAGGAGTAATTCTCTTCACAATTCCTCTACAACCACATGATTTGTTTGGCAAGAAGTATTTCCTCTCCCTCTTATTTTTAGCAGTCAATCTGGTTCAACTCTTTTGTAGTCAGTGACTCTGCTCCTCGGTACAGCTGGTTTACTATTTTCCATTATTGGAAAACTGTCCAATTCAAGTTCCCCAATAATTTTAAAGAACCTTCAGTTTAAACAGTTCTCAGGGTTGAATTTTAATCATCTTTAACCATAGACTTTAGACTTCAGAGTTCACTTCATTAATCATCTTGCCTCATCACATTAGTTTTATTGTTAAGACAATTTTAAGTTAAACTTAGACAGATCCTGCTGTCATTATATTCCCTTCAACATTATTGATCATTTGGCTGGAATACTTTTTTTAAAAAATATAATTCAGTTACAAGGAAATTAAACTTTTCCACAGGAATCTGGTTAATAAGTTTATGTATGGAAATTTTCTAAAGAAATGTAGACTCCAATGATATCTTTATACTTTAAATTTTGATTTGACAAACTAATTTTGATTTATTCTGAATTTAATATTTTCTATGTAAACTGCTGTGTTACATCTGAGCCCTCTTTTCCTCCTACAGCTAACTTTTCCTCAACTACATCTTCCATGCAACAATGTGATTTTCCCTCTGGTTTGAGAGTTTGTTTATGGTGGTTAGATGGCATGGCTGAACTTGTAACACTAAATCACATCCTAGGAAACATGATGACAGCTCAGAATGATCTTTAGCTGACTTAACACTTTCCAGAATTTCCAAATGTTTCTTTCTCTGATATTTGCATCTGAGAAAATATGTAATATTGTGGAATCTAAATGTTTTGGCAGCCTTTTTTTCTTTTGGCAAAAATGGTAAATTACAACTTTTGATTTGATTTTGGGTGAATTTACACATAAACCACATAGACACAACGGAGAATTCTCCTCTGATACACAAAAGGAATGTACATTCCTCCTTGTTCCCCAGGCCAATCATTATTTCCTTGTTGTTTTAAAAAGCTTAAATAACATATCAGTGTCCTTGTCTAATACATCTGACTGCCAGAAATCTGTTTTAAAATGCTTAAATAACATATCAGTGTCTTTGTCTAATACATCTGACTGCCAGAAATTTTCACTTTTTGTACAACACAGTTGCATAAATTGCATAAAAAAATAGAGTTTTCTGTGTACACAGTACACCTGAATTCTTCAATGACTGGTAGGTCAGTGAGTCAACTGTCACAGATGTGTATGAACAGAAAAGGAAACTCAGAAAAATTTAAGTCATTGGAAAGTTGATGTTGACAGACAGATACATATTGATTGCAAAACAGTTGCACTAAATATGATTGGTTCTACGTATTGAACACAAAAAAAAAGAGGCTTTACACTTGCTATAGCAATAATTAATCTTGCAAAGTGTGTGCTAAGTAGGAAAAAAATTTTAATGGGAAAGTAGGATTCATCTTTTGAAGAAGCAAAAGAACTACCGTTATTAATGATTGTGACAGACTTTAGAGCCAATTTAACTTTGAATTTTTGTGTGATTAATTCACATGTGGCACAGGGACCTGTGATTTCCCATCAAATTTGTTTTCTGTAGAGGAAAGACCTACCACATCTGTCTCAAAAACATTAATGAATACTGAATAGGTTTATTCTACTATTAATAAAATTTATGCAAATGAGATTTTGGATTATAAACTGGTCATTCCCTAATGTAGGTTTATGTTTTCTCTGCTTGCAGATAATTTTCGTGCTAAATATATGGGGGGGAAATGGGGAGGTGAGTGGAGCTGGGGGAAAGGGGGGAAGGGGAGAGGAGATAGTTACACATAAAATACAGTTGCCTAACTTAAAAGTGATGGTCTTTATGTACCCTTTATAATCACTGAAGACAAAGAGAATTTAAGTGCTCTGATTTGTGTTTTGGACAATGATGACTGTACATATGTGTATGTCTGCCTTGGTATAGATACAAAACAGATATAACTGTACACACACAAAGTGTATGATTGTACACATAGTCTATACACACATCATATGTATGTGTCTCTGTATGTAATATGTGTATATACATGCATATAGGCTTGGACAATATCTACTGCATGTAGGGTGGAAGGAGATTTAATAACTTGGTCACCTGATGTTAGAAGTCCTAGGTAATTTCATCATTCTCACTGAGACAAACTTCTAGTAAAATGGACATTTCTAGGAGAACATCTAAGAACAGGTATTTGGTTTATATTTAGCACTGCTTTGAGTTCCAGACAAAAAGCTTTAGAAACTTCAGTTTTCCTCATACCTCATAACAACAGAGGTCAATGTGAAATATGGAATATTTTTGGTCATTTGATTATGGTGAAATCACAGAGAACTGCAAATCAAGACAACCACCAGTGAGCATCTTTTTTGGAAATGAATTGCCCCAAATTGCATGCCTGTCTAACTGAAGCCTTCCCCAAAAAATTTAAGCATAAGATTTGTTCACATTTCTTGTAGATAAACTTTTTATAAGAGCAATACCTCCTTTATTCAGCTCATGTTCTCCTCTAAATCTAGATAATTTTCAGAAATGATTTCTAAAGGGTTGTTCCCACGTCCTTTATTGTGCAACTGATTTTCATTGCACAATTCCTTATTGATTTTTAGCCTCTTTCTTTAATATATCAAGAATTGTCCTTTCACATTCTAGTCTTGTCCTCCAATAGAATTACAGTCCTGGTATGATGTTGCCTTTAAATTTAAAAATTGGACAAGATGATATTCTGTTACATCATGCACTTCATTAGTGAAAGTACTGGATATGAGTGGAGGCAGTTTGATTCTGCAGAACCCCATTTGATAAGTTTTATTTTCGTAGAATATTGATAGATAACTACTTCTTGAATATGATTGTCTAACTTGTGTTGCACAAATTTCACAGTTTTTAAAAAATATTTGCCTGGATTGTTGAGTGGTATCAAAGCCTTACTGATGGCAACAAACCCCAAGAAATATACTCTTGTCTGATTAGCAAGAACTGATGAACAAGAAAACTATATTATTTTATATGACTATTCCTGACAAATCTCTCCTAGCTCCTATATGTCTATTTGTTATTTTCCAAGTTTACAGATAGTCAGCATTTTGCTTCATTCCTATATGTCTATTTGTTATTTCCAGGTTTACAGATAGTCAGCATTTTGCTTCAGGTTTTTGCTGGGAAAAGAATGAAAATGTGACTATCTGTAATTCCCATGCTACTCTGCTTTCCATGCTAAAGGAAAATATTTCTTTCTGTTGCTGTTTGAAACTGGGTTTAGAGTTTGTTGGGTTTTTTTGTTTGATTAGAGTTTCTGTTTGTTTGTTTGTTTGTTTGTTTGTTTATTAGAGTTTATGTTTGTTTGTTTGTTTGTTTGTTTGTTTGTTTGTTTTAAGCTTGTTCTTCCTCCAGCAGTTCTCATACTCCACTGGTTCTGCAACAGGGAGCAGGACAAGCTGGAGGGCAGCCAGGAGCAGCCTCAACTCCTTTTTCCTAGTGGAAAAGGGTTGCACTCTGACAAACCCCTAACTATCCCAATAATGTCTGAATTTTTCTTCAGACATCTTATTGAACATCTTGCTCATTTTCCTCTTCTATCAACCACACTAATCCTCTAGTCATAAACTGACCATTATAGGGAAGGTTTGCTCAAAACTGACTGTGATATTTTGTTCTTTGCAGTATCACCTGCAATTAACTCCCTTGTTTCTTAGAGGGAGTAGGCCAATGCTTTCTTCAGACTTCTTCCTTTACAGTATTAATGTACTTCTAAAGCAGTCCTTGTCATTCCTGATGTGTCTTGCTAAATACCTCTATCTTTGAATTCAGCCTTTTTGATTTTGTGCTTTCTTCAAACTTCTTCCTTTACAGTATTAATGTACTTCTAAAGCAGTCCTTGTCATTCCTGATGTGTCTTGCTAAATACCTCTATCTTTGAATTCAGCCTTTTTGATTTTGTCTCTACCAGTTTGAAATATTCCATCACAATCCTCTCAACAATGTGACCTAATGTCTACTGTTTGCTCCCACCTTGTGTGGAGGTCAGTGAAGAATTTACATCTGAAACAACCTGCCCACCTATTGTGCTTCTTAGTCTTTCCCTGTGTTGTGACACGTTGTGTTTATATGATTAGCATGTTTTTTTAAGTGCCAGCCTTCCTTGATAATTTTTTCCTTTTAGACTTGAATCTCTTTTTTTCAGACCAACAGCTCTGCACAGCAATTGTTTAATAAATAAAGATTATTGCTTACCCAAAAGGACCAATACCTACGCATAGATTTCATGGCATTTTTTACTCATTAATTTTGACAATTATAATTTCTAAGGGTAGATATTTTGAGAATGTGCAAAGAATAAAATTTGGAGACAAGTTCCAAAGATACAGGCAGACTGTTTTATGAATCATCTTATACACTATCACATGCCTAACTGTGACCAATTGCTTTCAGCATCAGCCTTAATGACATTAAATAGGCTTCTTGTACAAATGTTATCCATCAGCACAGGAAGGACAAATTCTGAATTGCACTGAAAATATGTGTGACCCACTATATCTTTAAGATAAGGATTTTATCTCTTCAGTCAAACCAAATAGGATGTGTACTTCTATCTTTATATAAGGTCACTTGTAAAGAATTTCTTCCCACAATATCTTTAAGATAAGGATTTTATCCCTTCAGTCAAACCAAATAGGATGTGTACTTCTATCTTTATATAAGGTCACTTGTAAAGAATTTCTTGAACAAGTGGAGGACAATTTACTCTCTAATTGATAATTTGCTTGTCTTATTTTTAGAGTTAAGTGGACCAGAACTAAGAGAACTTTTCTATTTTTACATTTAATTTTTTGCTAATTTCATTTTAAGAGCATACTCCAAAAGCAACACACAATTTGGATCAAAAGGAGAACATATGAAGACTATTCACAGAGCAACTGCATTCTTCCTCCTTTAGTCAGATGGGATTTTGATTTGTGGAGAGGCCACATCTTATTATCATTTTCTTTCTTTCTTTTGAAAAAATGCTGAAAATCTGTTTATCATAAATGTAAGCACTTGCTGCTGTCTGAAATACTCTGATCACATGATAGTCTCCAGAAGAATAATAAAATAAAGATGTCTCTTTTAGTTTCTCGACTTGAAAAACAAAGAAGAAACCAAAGAATGAGAAACATGATATGTACCATAGGACAAACATAAAAGTATGACTACAGAGGTGGGAAAGTTAAATTTCATAGCACTTGTAAATGTTACCTCCTATTTAATTAAGGAAGAGACAATGAAATATTCTTTATATCATCATGAGAAAATTTATGATGCTCAAAGGGTGTATAGTCACCAATTGCTCTCTAGGATGTTGTGCTGGTTTGGCTGAAGTAGAGATAACTTCCTTCACAGTGGCTAGTATGGAGCTATGTTTAGGATTTGTGCAGAACACAGGGTTGATAATGTAGAGAGGTTTTAGTTATTGCTGAACAGAACTTATACAGAGCCAAGGCCTTTACTGTGTCCCGTACTGCCACGCTGGCAAGGAAGTTGGGGGTGCATGGGAGATTGGGAGGAGATGCAGCTGGGACAGGTGGCCCAAACTGACCAAAGGGATATTCCATGCCATATGACATCATACTCAGTATATGAGGCAGAAGGAAGAAGGAGGAAAGGGGAACATCTGGAGTGATGGCGTTTGTCTTCCCAAAGAACTGTTATGCATGATGGGGCCCTGCTCTCCTGAAGATGGCTGAACACCTCCTGCCCATAGGAAGCAGTCAATTAATTCCCTGTTTTGCTTTGCTTGTATGTGCAGCTTTTGCTTTCTCTATTAAACTGTCTTTATCTCAACCCATGAATTTCCCTGGCTTTTATCCTTCCGATTCTCTCCCCCATCCTCTTGGTGGGGGAGTGTGTGAGTGGTTGCATGGTTCTTGGCTGCTGCTGGGGTTAAACCACAACAGATATACGTGTATATTGTTCCATATAATGAGGACCAAATTTCTTAGGAGCACCTAAGAAAAGCTAAGTGCATATTTGGAATTCTTTTGCTGGAAGCATACTTAGTTCTAAATAGGAACAAATACAAGCACATTTGAAAGATATCTTTACAGACTGTTTATGCTTTATGGAATCCTAGATGACTTTTGGACCCGGAACATACCTGTGCATCTGTAAGTCTAATTTATTTGTTATATCTTACAGGAATTGCAATGAAACACACAAATCCAGCTCAGAGCACACATTA
The DNA here is from genome assembly GCF_000695815.1 of Acanthisitta chloris. NCBI lineage: Eukaryota > Metazoa > Chordata > Aves > Passeriformes > Acanthisittidae > Acanthisitta > Acanthisitta chloris. The sequence goes on from NW_008651555.1 coordinate 10,020, forward strand.
AGATTGCAGCTGGTCGAGTTAATTGTTCTAACCCATGGTAAAAAGTCAAAGATCGTCTGGCAGCACATTGGCAAATAAAATTAAGCCAGAGCAAATTAAATTTTGCTGATCTGAACAGAAATATCAGCCACCTTTTGGCTCATTGAATATACAGGGTACCTTCAACACCCTGACTTGATTCTCTTCAGCTGCCATATGTTCTCCCATACTTTGAGCCACCTCCATTCCATGCCTTACTCTGCTTGATATGTGTGGCCTTCCATTTCAGGTGCAAAACATGCTGAAACAGAGAAATCACTGAAAATAGAGTTGATCATGTGAAGTAAACTGCACTTTTAGGACTAAATTCAGATTGTCTTGAACTCGGATTTTCCTTATTTTGGGCTGCTTATATCTCCACTTTTCATTTACCCAGTCATCTCCTTTATGACTTCTATTTCATAGAATCATAGAATCAACCAGGTTGGAAGAGACATCAAAGATCATTGAGTCCAGCCCTACTGCCATTACTAGGCCATGGCACTAAGTGCCACATCCAGTCTCATCTTGAAAACCTCCAGGGATGGTGAATCCACCACCTCCCTGGGCAGCCCATTCTGATGCCTGATAACTCTCTCCATAAAATATCTCTTCCTAATATTCAGCCTAAACCTCCCCTGGCAGGGCTTGAGTCTGTGCCCTCTTGTCATACTGCTAGTTGCCTGCAAGAAGAAACCAACCTTCACCTGACTACAACCTCTTTTCAGGTAGTTGTAGAGGGCAAGAAGGTCTCCCCTGAGTCTTCTCCAGGCTAAACATCCCCAGCTCCTTCAGCCTCTCCTCATAGCACTTGTGCTCCAGTCCCTTCACCAGCCTCGTTGCTCTTCTCTGGAGCCACTCCAGCAGTTCAATATCCTTCCTGAACTGAGGGGCCCAGAACTGCACACAGTATTCAAGGTGTGGCCTCACCAGCACAGAGTACAAGGGAAGAATCACCTCCCTGGTCCTGCTGACCACACTGTTCCTGATTCAGGCCAGGATGCCATTGGCCTTCTTGGCCACCTGAGCACACTCCTGGCTCATGTTCAGCTTCCTGTCTATCCAAACTCCCAGGTCCCTTTCTGCCTGGCTGCTCTCCAGCCACTCTGTCCCCAGCCTTTTTACCACGTGGAAGGAAAACATGGATACTCATGTTGGCTGTGCATGACTCATGAATCTGATCTACGTACTGGGGGATACCTACTTTCAGTTCCCCAGTTCTGCAAAGCAGAATAAGAAATCCTTAGAGTTGACAGTATTTGTGTAGGAGAAAAGATTCATATGTCTCTACTAAAATAATATCCCTACAGTTGTCAATATGATCAGCATGTCACTACTGTACTGAGCTGCCAACACCATGGTGTTTGGTTGATAGGGAGGATCCAGTCATCAGTTACAGCAGATCATCATCTATTGCTTCTATTAAAATTCAATCAGTTTAGGGCTAAACCTACTTTTCAAAAGGTCAAGCCTTTCTCCTAGTGAAATTAGTACCTGTACTTGTATGTCACACATGACTGCAAACACAAACATTAACTGCAACATACGCTCATGTGACTTCACAGAACTATGGCCATGACAGAGTCAACTGGCACCCATTTATTTCCATGTGGAAATCAGTGCTACAGGAGAATCTAGGTCATATGTCCCTATAAAATCCCATAAATTTTTAGGCATCAGCCATTACATTTTGATATATGTCTTAATCAGGTTTTCCAAATAAACTGCTCAAGAATTATGTATAGCAATTTTACTATGCAGTAATAATGAAGATTTATAGTTTATGAGCTTACTATTATCTTGTTCCTTACAGCTCACAGTTACTTACGCAAAAGCACACAAAACTTCAGTAATTTTCTGTGCACTTTAATTTTCCAGGCCCTTAAAATAAAATTTGAGTAAAATATTATTCTTTGTGTTTATAAGTTTTTCCTGTAAGATACAGAAATGCATGAGATTTATATTAAAAACAGAAAATAACCATCATAAGGACTTTCAGAAAATACATAATTTTTAGTAGAAAAAGCATTCAACTTTAGATTACTATTTTTATTAAATAGTTACTTTGGACCATTTAGATAATAATGTCCTTCATTTAACTAGAAAAAGCTTAATACATCTTCTTACTAAAAACCCAAATGTAAGCATGCAAAGTATAAAAATATGGAACAATTTTTCTGTTCATTTATTTCTTGTTCATGTACACAGACATAAATTAATGCTTGCTGGGAATACCTCTGCAAATGTAGATTTTAGAGGTGTGATTTGGGTCAAAGTCATCATAGGAAATAGAGATCTGAAAAATAAGTCATGAAAGATCCATGATACAAATTGGCATAGCTGTACTGAAATCAAAGGAGCTATGTAAATCAGAGGACCAGGATAATCTATTACAAAATAATAAAGGATCCTCTCATTCTTGAGGAAAACCAAGCACAGGCTCATCAACACTTTAGTTCTTCTAATTTTCTCTTCTTGTTGATTGAATACAGTTAATGATTATGGAATGTAAGTTCTAGACTATACTTTTATTTGTAGTAAAGTTCAGGATGTCCCTGAAACAACTAATCACAAAAATGTGAGAACCTCTACTGTGAGGTACCTCTCATTAATATAAGAATCGTTCTACTGTTGGAAATCCAAGGGAAGGCAAAATATGGATTTATGAGGTCTACCATATCTAGCCCTGGAGCTACATAAACCCTGTTAAATTTCAGTGAGGAAGCAGAGTACCCCTTGTAATAAGTCTCACAGTGGGAGGAGGAGGAAGTAACAATCACCGTATTGCACAACTCTTGCTCATTTAATTTAATTCTTTAAGATGATTATTGTATGAAAGTCACACATAGGATGCTTCACTCTATCTACTTCACATATCTCTTATGAAGACCCCAGGTGTTCACATAAGGACATGTTTCATGTCTTAAAAATTATTCCAGCTGTCCGACAAATACAGTACAATTATGCTCATTGGTTTGCACAAACTCTATAGGCAAAGATTTCCGGGAACAAGACACACTAAAACTGCCGGTGCTTTACTGGAGTAAGCATTTAGCAATCCCAGATTCTCCTTAATAATGAGAGATTCACTCCATCTGTAGCCACAGACCTGATTGTCACAAAATGTGGAGCTGGAAGAGCAAATTTCTTAGTTTTTCCTCCAAGAAAGCTAACCAAATGTCCTTTCTTCCTCAACCAACTCTTTGCTTCCTTCTTCAAAAACATCTAAAAGGTATATAAGAGTCTTTATGTATCATGACAGTAAAATATGAAGCTAACATTCAATCTAAAAGTACTTAATAATGAATTTGTTATTAAATCAGATTTTGTATGGCACCAATCAAATGATTTGCTAAAGGACAGCTCTTAGAATTGATGCTTGATACTCATCTAAGGACAAAGTAAGTTTTGCAGTATAATTAAATGAGCAGAAATGCATAATGACAATCTTATTAATATGTTAACCCTGTAAAAATATTTTAGTATTGCAGGCATCTAACAAGATAGCTAAGGCAAGTTAATTAGATTTCAAGTGAGTTGCTAACTGTGTTAATTCATATTTTATAAGACTATTAATTAAAAAACAACATGCTATAGATCCTTGCTATATTTTATACCAGCTCTGACTTACAAGTAAATTAAACAAGGCAACTATAAAGGACTAAAAAAGTGCAACTAACAATTTCTTGCTAATATAGCAAAAATTGTTCTGCAAATGGTTTATCTTCTATGTACTTATTATATCTCAAGAGAAGCTCTCCTTAGGAGTCAGTGCAACATACAAATTTTGTATAAAAACTAAGAGTTGACAATACATATATATATTAAGGCACTTTTTATGTTCTAATTTCATGTGTAGGAGAGAATTAAATTATCAGAGAAAGACCTATAGAAAATCGAGAAATAAAGCACCTACGGGTATTTTTCCATTAGGTCCATGACACAAGTCACCAAATAAAAAATTATTTTTATTCTATCAATTAATCTATCTTTTTAATCAATCACTCACTCCTGCAGCTCCAGTAAATGTGCAGGTATTTCCATTCATCGATCTTGGAGGTCTTTTCCAACCCATTTCATTCTATCAGTCTATGATCACTGTAGGTTAGAAAAGCCCTGTTCATGGCTAGATGCTGTACTTACTATTAGCTTATCACATTCTTAGGTGGGAAAGATCCAAGAAAATAAGGAAGTCACCACTAAAATAAAGAGCATAAATTCTCTTTAGAGAAACTTCATTAGCCCATCTGCATCCTTCAGGATGTCTGTTTTGCTCCATGAAGGCAAAAATCCTTTGATCTAGTTTGAGTAGGATTCTCATTCTGGAGAAGAATTTAAGAACCTCTATTCCCCAGCAAAGGCTCTTTCTTGACAAGACTGCAAATTTCCAAGGTGAGGCAGTGCAGAGTGTTTTCCAAATGTTGACATTGTTTTGACTTGTGCTGCAAACCAAAGCCCACACAGCTCCTTGCTGGTTTGTGGGCTCTGATTCAACATGCCTTGCTACTCTAAGCTTGATTTCTTGTAGTCCTCTGGTCTGACCGCAATGTCAGGATGATTTTAACCTTCTATAAGCTTCAGACTAAAATGGTAAGTTATTGAGCTGCTTCATTTTTCCCTTCAGGGTCCCATTTTGCTCCTATTTGACAATCAGTCTGATCCACAGAAACTGATTTGTTTCATTTTGTGTTTGAGATCTGGCCCAGCTTTTGCACGATTTCACACTGTAAGTAGTTCCTATTATCTCATGCCTTTACATAGTTTAGTTTCCACAAGTAAGCAGAAGGACAGGAACAAAATGCACCAATCTCACCATCCAAGCTCCACTGAAATGCTCAGAGTACTTCATGCACATTAAAACATTTCCCTTCCAACTCTTCCAGAGCTGCCATCAGGTCCTCTGGCTTTCTCTGTTTCACCATTTTTTTCTTGCACATGAAGTGTTGGTTTATTTTTTCTTTGTTAATAACCAAAGGCAGCTAGTGACCTCTCTCCCTTTTCTGATAAATTTCTCATACATTTCATTTTTTCTTGGCTTCTATGCTTCCTAGCTGTAGGGCTTGGCAGTCCCTCCCTTAGCTTCAGGTGAAAAACTACCATTAAATGAAGTTCCTTCCTCAGCAATGCTGTTCTTATCATTTAATAAAGATAGCAATATCAAGTTCCACCCATTCCTAAATCTCATAAAATATTCTAGATACCTGGTAGTGTGTTACAGGCTGTCACAGAGAGCAATGCAGAAAAGACCCAGTGTACCAGAAAGTGAGAGCTCCCCTTTGTTGATACAGAAGAATCCCATTTCTGTTTACCTCACTTCTGCTGCATTTTGTGCAGGGCTTTGATTCATTCAGTTAATTGTCTGTCTTGATACATAAAAATATCTATATTCAAAGCTTTAAATATTTATATTTTTTAATTTGCTGATTAGGAAGTAATGCAGTTATAACATATTATAGTCATGAAATAAAGCTTGATTGTCTCAATTTGTGCATAGTACAACAAACTGTGAGCACAACAGGTGCAATTAGTCATTCAATTTGTATTGTCCCAGTATTAACTCTGTGACCCCTTTGCAAAATTATTCAATGATAAATCCAATATGGAGTTGCAAGTACCGTGTGCAATTATTTTATAAATTTGTGTTTCTCTACACAGAAAAGGTATCCCAAAAGTTTGTTCACAAAAATTATGGTGAATCATGCCCTGGCCATTCATTTTAGTTCTCGCAGACAGACCATCCAGCAACATGAAAAGCTCAGCAAGCTACTACATGTAACAGAAACAAAATTCAAAGGAGGATATTTTACCAACTAGAAACCTATCTTTTGTTTTTCCCTCTAAGGAGCCTCAAATCATTAGTGGCTCTTAGAAGGTCATCAGGTCTATAGACAGAGAAAATTGAAGAGTCAAAAGTCTTTTACTGAGTAACTTGTTCACAGAACTTTGGTTTTGTACATGACAGGAGTCCAGTTCAAACACCTCTATTAAATGCTGCAGTATCAGTAAGAAAAGCTCCTTTTTATACAGGTTTGTGTCCAAGGGACTATTGCCTTTCTTGACAGGCAAAACCGAGCTCTGTGGTACCATAATGCATCAATACCTTTTCTGTTCCCCCAGGTGCTCTGTTCAAGAGGCACAGGACAATAAACTGTGTCCTCCCGAGGCCCTACATCTTCTTTGGGCCCCATGTGGTTTTTGAAATCTGCTGATAGAGTGTATCACAGCAAGTAGTGAAGTTCACAGCTGTAAGGAACAACTGTTAACTCTTGAAAATGCCTGGATAGGAAAAAAATGTTCTGCTTTTCTACTATCATCTAATAGCAAGTGATTATTTATAGCCAAAGCTAGGCTGTGACCTTTTATTATTAATCATAGGGATTTTCTCAAATAAAGGCCCCTAGGAAATCCATCATCTTCATCTGACTTTGTTTTCTCCATCAGCCCACCATGACTCTGCTGGGTTTGTGACCACACAAATCTTCAGCCATCTCATTGCCACCCAGATCCAACTCTAAGTGGATCTATAGGATGAGCTACTTATTCTCTTGTTTTCTCACCTATGCAACACTGAAAGTACAGATAGTATGTGTCACTGTATGTTACTTCTTTTTTTAAAAATGCATTTTCTCTTACAGTAATATATAGAAGCACAGAGTGCCAGATAGATATTCAGCAGG
>NW_008651555.1:16724-60311 GCF_000695815.1 Acanthisitta chloris
GGTCAATATCACTCACTTACCTCCAGCTTATTTTTGCCAATAGAAAATAACCACCCTGAGGCCACAAAGTTGTACTCATAAAATTTGAAGTTTCTTTTAAAATTGAGAGAGTTTGTTTATTTCTTTAGAACGTGTTTTCAAATTGTGAAGCTTGTTAGTTACTGTGGTATGAATTCCTAAATAAAAAATATTTTATATTGTGAATTAGTGCAATGAGTTCCCTCCCAAGCCAGATAAGCAAGCACATGGAAGAATATTGGTATAATATTGCCACATGCAGCAGAGTGTTCTGAAAACCAAAGTGCAAGAGGGTTTATAAATATTAAATATGCCAAAACTTAAAGGTCTTGCTACTCTTCTAATACTCTAGTGTTTTAAATTTTGTTTGTACAGTTCCAAATGCTGATGTGCCAGTGTTCATGTACATTTGGTTTTTCTTAGCCTGGAACTTTTGATCAGATCATTGCTTTAAGCTCAAAGGTGGTACTGTGATAGCTTACAGACAGCATTTCTGTAGATGAAATTGAGGAAAAACAGGAGTGAAAGGGAAACATTAGCATGATGCCCAACATAACTCTTTGACAGCTTAAACTACAAAGCAAGTATAGAAAAAGTCTGGCTTTCAGCAGTTCTCCTTTTCTTAGCACTGATTATTTTTTTTAGCATCAGCTTAGGGAAAAAAAACCCTGGAATTTTATATCTGAAACACTGAAAAAAATGAACATCAACAACAAAACTGAGAATAGTTTGACCCAATTTATAACTTCTGAATATTGATTTCACTGAAGTTTCTTTATTAGCATGCAAACCAGGTTGTCTTATTATTTTTACCCTGATGCTTCTGCTTTCATAAATCATATATCAAGTTGATAAAGAGAAAGTCAGCACAGCTCTAGGAAAATTCAACAGGTTGTCAGCTATTTCATATTCAATAATTTATGAGTACAAGATGTCTCCATTACATAAATAATTCCTTTGCATTTCGTTCAATTATGCTGTTATTTTGGATGTTTATTATTGAGAGAAAGTGTGGCTTTTGAAGGGCAAAGTGAATGTTCTGGGTTGAAATAATTGTTAAGCTCCAGAGATTAGTGATTTGCTATTAATAACCATCCATAAACCAGAATGTCCACATGTAGAAAAATATGTTGCTTGAAGAACAAGTAAGATATGATGTGAGCCCAGAAGGGTTGACCAAACTGAATAGGTCAGAAATTTTTCAAATACTGACCACCCTTCCTAGATAAGTAGGATTTATTAAAACCCAAACCTCTCGTTTATATTATTTGCTGCAATTGGTGGCAGTGTGGCTGCTGTGACTATAATATGTGACTGAAAATAAAAGAAAACTTTTCTTCTTCGGCTACATGTGTAATCAGAGAACACTGAGACCTCTGAAGCTGATGAAATCTTTGTCCCTTTTCAAAGTTCTCCTTCAGTTTCTCTTGAAAAGTACAGCTCATACTTTGGTAACTGTTTGATCCATCCCTCTAAAAACTGCAAACCTTATTAAAATCTTTATTTTGTGATTCTGACAGCAAGCAGGCATTAAAGATTGTATGATATATGCAACAACAAATCTGATAGAAACTCATTACAACATGGTACAACTTGTTACAACATCTAACACACTGTGGTAGATAATTTATTTGGACTAACAACCTAAATGCTGTTACGGGTACAGGTGGTTTTATGCAGCCTGCAGTGGGAATTTCACAGGGGAGCCCTAAGCTTTCAGGGATGGGCAAGCAATGACTTGGGCTACACACAAAAGGGGTGAGTTGCAGGAGAGTTAAAATATCCTTTGCAAGATAATGGTCATTTTTTCTGTAACTTGACATGCAATCACTAACCCCCCTAACCTTGTATCATTTTAGTAGTGATTAATTTGTTACATTCTTGGGTTTACTATACTGATTCTTTAATCTTCTGTTGAGGTAGCATGAAAGAACACACAAAAGCTACTGGAATCTTTTCCCGATTCTTTAATCTTCTGTTGAGATAGCATGAAAACACACACAAAAGCTACTGGAATCTTTTCCTTTGAGGTCTTTTTTTATTTTGATTTTCAGTATGGATTCCCCCAGGTTTGTCTTGTCTGTGCTGGTGAGGTCTACCTGTTGCCATTTCCCAGATACTGACTCCCATTTTATATCACATTTCTTAAGGCTTGTGTTTTAAAGCAGTCTTCATATGTTCCCTTTAATTTTGTATTATCTTTCTCAGTAGATCATGCAATAATGACTTTGGGATTTTGGTGCTCTCTGACTACGAACCCACCACAGCTTTGCTACCGCAACTGTCAATCCAGTTTTCCTGAATAACCATAATCTTTCAGTTATGCTACCATCTAATATGCAATAGGGAATACAAAAAAAGGTGTGATTTGCACCTTTACATACAGGTGTAATTTGTCTCAGTTCCATATATGTTATTGATAGCAAATATTTTGTATCTACCACAGCAACAAGAGTTCTTAAAAAGTGTTTAATCTGGTCTGAGGTTTGATTCTGATTTTATTCTAAATCAGAAATATGTGCAAGCTCTGCTAATGCCATCTGTCAGCTACTGGATGAGTAACTGCCTTTTAAAAGTTTACTGTCAATATACAAAATTAGTTGATAGCTTGCAATAGTATGCTGCCAAATTTACTTCTTGATTCCTCTTGTAGTTCAATATATGCATGTTTGATTTGCTCTTCTGTCATGGTTTTGTGGGTATCTGTTCTCCAAATTAACTGCCATAGTCAATGCCATGTTTCCCCTTGTATGATCTTTAAAATGCATTCCTCAGCATATACCAGATCATACCTAATGGTTTCCTGTTGCTAAATCCATCAGGTTTCCAGATAACCACAAGTATATCTACTTGTATCTCTCTGTGTTGTCCCTCTACAGGTGAGACCCCAACTGGAGCACTGTGCCCAGTTCTGGGATCCTCAGCACAAGAAAGACACGGACCTGTAGGAATGAGTTCAGAGGAGGGCCATCAACATGGTTAGAGGGATAGAGCATCTCTCATATGAGGAAAGGCTTAGAGATCTGGGTTTGTTCAGCATGGAAAAAGGTAGGCTTTGACATGACCTAATTGCAGCCTTGGAGGGAGTCTTGAAGGGAGCTTACAAGAAAGATGGAGAAGGACTTTTTACATGTACAGACAGGATGAGGAGGAATGGATTCAAACTAAAAGAGTAGATTTAGATTAGACATTAGGAGGAAGTTCTTTGCTGTGAGGGTGGTGAAGCACTGGAAGAGGTTACCCAGAGATGCTGTGGATGCCCTATCCCTGGAAGTGTTCAAAGCCAGATTGGATGGAGCTCTGAGCAACCTGGTCTAGTGAAAGGTGACCCTGGCCATGGCAGTGAGGTTAGAACTAGATGATCTTTATGGTCATCTGGTCATGATATAAGGTCATCCCTTTCAAACCAAACCATTCTATGATCTGCAGTCCAGAACTGAGATCTCATGTTAGGATCCTATTAATAGTGCATAGCTGTTGATCTGTTGCACAACTTTGTTTCATATCACAGGTAACAGAAGAAACATACAAAAGTATGTGTAGGATGATCAAAGATAGACATCATAAAAGCATATTTTATGTCCTTTTAACAGTAAAATTATGTCTAATAAATGTAGTCAGTGAAGCTGAAAGATTATTCATCATATCTATATGGTGATATCTATAGCATGTTAGGTAGACATCACTCTACCCTCCAACAACTATATTGACTGATTCTACACTGTAGAGTTCTGCAATTGGTCGCATTAATGTCATTTATTATTGTATTAGATTAGGGACTGGAATTACAGATTAGGTGGCAATAGACAGACTCCAGTTCTCCTGACAACATTTAATCATTTCCCCCATGTACTGAGGACAGTATTAGGAATCCAGTGCTATTTACCCTGCATCTGCTAGCTACAAATAGGCCATCAGCTCTACTTTATTTGTGCCTCAGATTGCACAAGCACTTAGATAGTTTACAGCTGATGGAGTTGTGTAGCCAGTGATGAAGTCTTATGTTTGCTTAGCCTGCCAGACACCATGCATGCTGATGTGAGAGGTAACTGCCAAATCCGAATTGTTGCCTTTACTGATGTAGATAGTAATGAACTATAATTACCATTCAGCTTTCCATATGTCACTAAAGAACTTGTATAATTATCTCCATATTTAAATATGATTCATGTATCCAAAATTAAATGTATCTACTAGATCCAGGAGACTTAGGCTTCTTTAGGATTTCAATTACTTTGCGAACTTCTTCAAGATAGTGGGCTACATTAATTTTGGAGTCCTTTGGGTGAGCTATTGCTTTGTAATCTGTTTATTCATAGTTTTTTGTTTAGCATCTGAGAGTGTACTGACAAGATGTCTAAAACCAAACTCAATTAAAAAAATGAAGTTCAAAAATGCTAAATTGTCTCTAGTTTTGATATTTATAGATTTAAAAATTCTTATAGATTGACATCAATGAATTGGAGTATCTGTTCCAAAATATATGTTCTTTTGAAATACAGAGGGGAAAATGGAAAGATTTGCAACAAAATAATACATTTTATAACATTTATTTATATAAAAAAGGATATTTTTTCCAGATTGAAATTTCAGCTTTTGACTTTGTGAAAAATATTTAGATCTCAAAAATTCTCACCAGATGGACAACTATGAATTTGACTACCAATGTCTCTATTTAGACACTGAAGTAATTGTCTTTTGCAACACCAAAGTGGGTGAAAGAACCATGATATGTTCAAAAGGAGAAAAAGCTCTTCCAAAAAGCTTCTTAGAACACTCTGATAAAATATGTTAACTGATGTTTTTAACTGTATGTTTACCATATGTGTCGACTTTGCTAGATCATAACATTTTTATTTTTTCCTAAGTCAGTTGTTCCAAGTTGACAGGTACAGCAGTTGAGCTTTACCTTGATTTGGTTTCCCTTCCACTCATACCTATATATTATATGAAGTTTAAGAAGGGCAAGTGCAGGATTCTGCACCTGGGACGGGGCAACCCTGGCTGTACATACAGACTGGGGCATGAGATGCTGGAAAGTAGTGCTGTGGAAAGGGACCTGGGGGCCAATGGCAAGTTGAATATGAACCAACAGTGTGCCCTGGCATTCAGGTGAGCCAACCATGTCCTGGGGTGCTATGGCCAAGGCATTGCCAACCAGTCGAGGGAGGTGATTGTCCTCCTCTACTCTGCACTGGTGCAGCCTCACCTTGAATATTGCATGTGGTTCTGGGCACAACAATATAAGAAAAATATGAAGTTATTAGAGACCATCCAAAGGAGGGTACCGAAGATGGTGAAGGGCCTTGAAGGGAAGCCGTATGAGGAGTTCCTGAGGTCACTTGTTCTGTTCAGCCTGGAGAAGAGGAGACTGAGAGGAGACCTCATCACTCTATACAACTTCCTCACAAAAGGAAGTGGAGGGGCAAACGCTGACCTCTTCTCTCTGGCAACAAGTGACAAGACCCAAGTGAATGATCTGAAGTTGTGTCAGGGTAGGTTCAGGCTGAATATTAGAAAAGGTTCTTCACACAGAGGGTGGTTGGGTACTGCAACAGGCTCCCTAGGGAAGTTGCCACAGCACCAAGACTGACAGAGTTCAAGAGGCATTTGGTCATCACTCTAAGGCACGGGGTGTGATTCTCTGGGATGCCCTGTGCAGGGCCAGGAGTCATGAGTCCCTTCCAACTCTGATTATTCTGTGATTCAAATATAAGATTAATGCAGCTTCTCCAAAAAGTATGCATACAACACATGTTGCTTAACAGTGGTAATTTTTCAGTGGCTCTGTGATCATGAACCCAGGAGGAAGCATAGTTTAGCCATATGTTTTCTATGTTGAATGTAAGCTATTGACACAACAAAATATTACCAAAAAGATATCACCGTCACAACGTAAAAGAATGTATTTCTTTAGTAGGACTTGTGCACTCTTCGAACTTCATAATTACATGCACAGTTGCAGAAAACAGATTGCGTGGATCTGGAGAGTTCTGTAAGTATTGCAACAGTGTTGTGTGAGCTGGATATGTTTATAGGACTGATGAAGGTGACAGGACAAGTGAAATAAATCCACTTCCAGGATCCGCTCATACTACTTTAGCAACAAGATGAGACATATCAAATCCTCGGAAAACTAAGCATAAAGGTTGGATTAGTGTTTCCACTGGGTCCCGTTCTATATTTTTATCAGAAATGATGGGTGGTTCTATGACTTATGAGTACTAATAAACAACAGAATTTTTACCAATAAAGTAAGAGATTCTACCAGTTCTTGTGGCTGCCCAAATGCTTCTTCACAGCTTTCATAAAATAATAACAACTTCACCATAACAAAGATCTGGGATCCTGAAATAAATACTTGCTTTCCAAATACATTAGGAATTAAGATGAATAAGCTAAGAACACTATTTATAAATTCAGAGTGAATAATGACTCAAGTTATATTGAAAAGACAGCCTCAGTAAATCTGTGAGGCATTTTGTGAGTAGATTAGCAGAAATTCTGACAAAAGTGGGAATGCTATCAATGGTACAGTGACAAGCTGTATGTAACTGAATGGGGATCAGATGAAATTAGTGTAGTGTGGAGTAAATGAATTTGTGGAGCTTGAAGAAGACCAACCCATGTGTATATAAAGTACAGAAGGATCTCTTGGTGAGCTGTTATCTAGACATTTAGCAAAATCTTGCTGTAAACAAGATGGCAGCAGATGATTTGGTTTTATTTAAATTAAAAATCATAAAGAGTGAAATTCAAATGGCTGAAGTTAGGGCCAACATGTACCTCTACTAACAGAAGCTCCTAATAGAAATGTTTTATGGAGAACCTTTTTCACTATCACATCTCATTTTGTGAACACTTTGTGCCACTTATTAGGGTTAGTATTGTTAGTCCCACACAGTATTGCAAATATTTATGATTCACACATTAACACTGCCAAAAGGTGTTCAGTTAGACTCAAGGAAAGGATTGTTGTAGGGTACACCTACCTGGAAATACAACTGCCTTTGTCAAGTTGGGATGGGTAGCCATCTCTCTCTGCCTGATAGAGATAGTCACTACCATGGATCCAGATGATACGAAGTCATGTAGAAGAGGCGATAGTCACCACTATAGGTCCAGCAGCATTCTGATGATCCATAGGCTTCTTTTCTTCATGGCAGGTGTGCCCCCTCACTCTGGATGCTGGCCTTTTTTTGTAGGGATCTGTCAGGGCACTGACTGGTCAACTCCCCTTGAGCTGCTGGTGAGCTCATAGCAATTCCTAGAGAGGGTGCCTCATGAGTGTCCTGAGATCCAGGTTCAGCCAGAGATTTATGGCAGACAATGGTGTCTTGTTAACTCAGCAGCTGGAGAGGATGTCTGTGACATGGAGAGGTTACCGTGACATTCAGAGGGTTTGGCTGTGGACAATGGTGCCTCGTTATCTCCACAGCTAGAGGGTTTCCATGGCTGGAGGCGTCCTGTGGTTTAGCAAGCTTTGAGACAATCAGCCATGCCTTTACCACACAACAAGCCATCTAAGCTGGGCAATGTTAAAACAAACATTTCTTGAAGGTCCCTCACAGATGGGAGGGATGCTTTTTCCTCTTATCAGTAACTCTTCTATACATTTACACCTTCCTGAAGTTTGTTTTTAAAACATGCCACTAATTTTTTTAATTTTTTGTGGTCTTTGGTTCTTTTCCAGGGTCTGCAACAGCTTCATTGTGTCTTTTGCCTAAGCTTAGCTGAAAACAAAGAAAAACCTCTTATTACTTCAGAAACTGCTATTATAAGAAATACATTTCTGATGAATTTTCTTTTTGATGGAAAACTTCCTTCATGGTTACAACTAATGCTGTCTTTACCTCTATTTCTGTTTCTGGACAATTTAATTCACAGTTGGCCTCTTAACCATTAAAGATGAAATAAAAACATTACTGACTTGGTCTTCATGTAGTACAGCCATCACTCAGACCCAAGCCATCTATACAATTCTACTTCACTCCAGCTTTGCATGGTGTGAGCTCTGTCCAAGGTGCGCAAACTGGCTCATGCTAGAACCTTATAATGGCTAGGAACTTTGGCTGTGTTGCTGGAGATGAGAGAAAGCAGGGAGAGTATAACCACACTACTTGTCACCAAAATATTCATCCAAATTCACCTCTCTGTTCTCAGCATTTAATGCTTAAACTTCCATTCTGGTATTGTTTTATTACAGTCAAAACCTGTTTTGCCACTTACACCAGCAGATGCTAAGTAGATTCAAGGGTACAAACCTTGGAAGGCAATTCCCTGGGAGAATTGTATTCATTTTCTGCACTGAGTGCCAGGTTATAGTAACAGGCATGAGGGGGAAGATAAGAGTCAAGGGATAGCACTTGTTATACTAGCATGCATTTACCAAAAACGCTGTTTAGCCATACTTGCCTCTCCTTGATTATTTCTATTCAGACTCAGCTAATCTGACAGGTGAAACTGGATAGTTTCTCTGAAACTGTATGTGGAAAATTTTGGCAAATGCCAGCTTTGCAGGGGGCAACACTGTTTACATATCTTGAAGACTGGTGGGGCAGAAATGACCAGTAAGTCAGTATTTGTAGCTAAATAAGCCTCACTTCTGTCAGGTTAATGAAAATCGATTGATGAATTTCTGGAAATGTCTAGATTCAGTCTTATGGTGGGGATACAGGAACAACACATGTCTAGATAAAATTCTCCATCCTCCTACTTCAGACTTTCCAGGTGACTTTTACAATTTTTCCATTAGTCTCATTTTGCGAAATGTGTAACCTGATATAAGCTTCAGAGCAGCTAAGTGACAAATAATTGGTGTGATTTTCATGACCACTGAGTACATCAGGGTCTTATTTTTGAAAATTATCTCATTTATTTAGCAATAAAATAAAGATATAAAGAGCATCTATCTTTAGGCACATAGTAGTACATATCCAGGCTCCAGCTTATTATCTCTATGTTGCCTTATTATTCATACTTATATTATTATGGCATCAGTGTCACTTCATTAGAAGACAATAGCTGTGCATTTCAATAATTTAAAATCACCTAATCAGAGTAGCCAAATTATATGCTTCTCTCTGCATCTGAAATGAAAACATATAGAATGCCCTGTTAAGGAATCATTTAAATGCCTATATTCATTGCATTATATTAAACCTAAACCCATATATATTTGACAAGGGCTTGTAGGCAAGATATTTCCTAGAAAAGTCATCGATATTTAAAATTCTTAGCTATAACAACATATTGAATGCCAAACTATGCTGTGAGGTCTTGTTTATTTCTATATCCATGAGGTACTAGTGAAATATTTTATGTGCATTTCTTTCCTACAGGGTTTCTTCACCTTGTAGAATATTTGCAGATTAGTATCAAGTGGAATAGTCAGATTAGAAGCATGATCTCTTTTATGGGTCTGTATTGTCAAGGAACACAGAGAAATAAAGAAAGTAGCTCCAATATAACAGATAAATCTGAATATATTTATTCCGTGGCTTCCCACCTCTTTTGTCATAAAGTAAAACTGAAAGTCTGTTTCTGCATATGTTTCCCATCGAATTCAAGGCCTGTTAGTGCATAAAACATGGAGTAATTTTTTAAAGTCACTATTGCTTTTCACAAATCAATGAGAACAACTGTGTGTACTCTCCACATTTTAGTTGTTATATAAACAGAACAGTTAGGTTAATTGTGAAAACTGTTTACTTTTGAGGGGGAATAAAACCCACTCAGATGCTGACTTTTTCAAGCTGTGAAGTTTTTCCCTCCATAGCACATATGCCTTGCTACAATCTGGCAAACATACCCACAAAAGAAAAAGTCTAACACAACCCAGAATATATATTTTGTTTTTTACAACTTGCAGTAGAAATCAAGAATTCATGTAAATTACATATCATTTCCCCTCTCTATAAAAGTATCAAAATAGCACAATAAATATTGGCCTCGATGACTGTGCTGGCATATGTATGTAAAACTAGTCACAAACAAAGAAAGGAAGCATGCTCAGTTTGAATGAACTTTACAGTCTGATAAAACAGAAATCTGGTTTAATAATACATCATGTATGTTAGATGTAGTGTGCAGAGAAAACAGCCTAAAACTTGTATATCTCTACTGAAAGCATTGTTATTAAATGTAATACCTGCCAAGAACTGTCCCAGTTGTATGCACAGTGTTTCTCGCCACTGTTTTCTCTGCAACAGTGGCCTCTCATATTGATTTATGTACATTTACTAAGCTCCCCAAGGGTATCCATATTTTGGACATGAAATAGTCTGGTATTTTGGCAAACTACAAGTATTTAAATTAGTCTTTTTTTCTTTTTTCTTTTTTTTTATGTTTCTTGGCCTAAGTCATAAATATACCAAGTATTAAAATACATTGAGCAAGTCCTGCAAATATTTCTCCAGGACTGTTTAATTTCTGCATATTCTGGATCTAAATGATGCTACAGAGCATAAAGGAGAGTTGGATCACACTCGTGAGAATGATACGGTTTGCTAGGATCTTTCTACGTTACAGTGCCAAGCAGGGGGAGAGGACAAAGCTCTTCTCAGAAGAAAACTGTGGAAAATGCATTGAAAAAGTAGAACTAGATCAAGACAAAGACCTGAGACTGGCCACCTAATGAGGTGCTTTGCCAGAATGACTGAAGCAGTTCAGCAACCAACTGGTCTACCTGCAGCCTCCCAAGACATTATAAATGAATCAATCATTCTCCTGGGATAGTAGAGGTACTTGACACTCCAAACACCCATAACAGTGTGGAGTCACGGTAAGTATATTTATAAATCCTTTGCAAAAGCAAAGTTATTAGATTCAGTGGAAATCATAAAATCATAGAATTGTTTGGGTTAAAAGGGACTATAAAATCTAGTCTCAGCCTGCCTGCCATGGCCAGGGACACCTTTCACTAGACCAGGTTGCTCAAAGGCCCATCCCACATGGCCTTGAACAATTCCAGGGATGGGACATCCACAGCTTCTCTGGGCAACCTGTTTCAGTGCCTCACTCCCCTCACAGTAAAGAATTTCTTCCTAATGTCTAACTATATCTACCCTCTTTCAGTTTAAAGCCATTACCGCCTATCCTTTCACTACCTGCTCTTGTAAATGTCTCACTCCAATGGTCTTACTATATCTCTTTCAGTTTAAAGCCATTACCGCCTATCCTTTCACTACCTGCTCTTGTAAATGTCTCACTCCAATGGTCTTGTAAGGTTTTTTTCTATATCAAATGTTTCCCAAAACACAGACATAAGTGAGAAAACTTATTAGTTGGACTAACAGAATAATGTTAAGATGAGAAGATGGCAAATGCAGAAATATTTGAACCAAGTGTTCTATATAATCCTGAGAGGTGCTCCCTATCCTTTCACTACCTGCTCTTGTAAATGTCTCACTCCAATGGTCTTGTAAGGTTTTTTTCTATATCAAATGTTTCCCAAAACACAGACATAAGTGAGAAAACTTATTAGTTGGACTAACAGAATAATGTTAAGATGAGAAGATGGCAAATGCAGAAATATTTGAACCAAGTGTTCTATATAATCCTGAGAGGTGCTCAGTACTTACTGTGACTGCAAAATGTTTCTTCTTCTCCTACTTCTGCATCTAGGGGCTCCCTGCCCAGAAGAAAGGGCAATAACATTACTTGTTATGTGAATGATATTTCAACAACTCTTACTTCACAATGTAATTTTGGGTCCCCAAGGCACTAGCTATATCAGTATATAGAGAAGAAGCATCTGCCTTTTGTTTTTTCTGCCTTCCCTACTCTCTGCTGAAAGTCATATCTTGCCCTGAGTTTGACATTCCTAACAAAACCCTTCATCCCATACAGAGCTTAGCATCTTAGACCCTGAAGCAGTTGCAGAATTTTTTAAGGACTTCCACCTTCCTTTTTTGCAATAGCCTCAAAATGTTTACAGCGTAAGAGCTGTTTCCTCTTCCTGGCAGCCACATTTCTCTGTGAGTGGCTACTGATATTCAGATTTAGATTCAACATTTTACCCATCAGGAAGAAGTCACATGCCTGACTTCTTCAGCAATATTTAATGAAACCAAAACTGAAATGTCTTCAGTTGTTGTTGCTTTTACAGCAATTATATTTTCTGGCTTAGTGGATAAGGTAATGAATTGAGAGTCACAATGAAAACTCACATGTCTGAATCCTGTTATTTCAAATTACCTTATATTTTTGTGGAGCAGTGGACACATGGTGTGGAATTCATTATCTGTAATTAAGTCATCTAGAATTAGTTATCTGACTCTAAATAAGACTCAGAGGCACATGTGAGCCTGCAGAGCAATTCATTTCCTAGTAAAATACCTCCACAATGGATCCCATAAACTGTTCTGTCCATAAGCCAAAGGAACTCACTGTGATGAGAAATCTAAACTTTCTCATGATGACTCTGATTCCCGGTAATTAAGATCAGAATTTGAAAAAAAATGTCAGAACTTTATAGTTCTGATATTTCTATATAGTCCATATAGGATGTCTCTATATATCTGTCTATATAGACATTATCACTGTTAATATATACTCTGCTTTAATAAAAAAAAATAAATCCTCATGGTGTTGGTTGATATCAAATGCTTTATGTTTGCAAACCCCAGCATTTTTCACTTGCAAATTATTTGCACAGAGAGGTCAAAAGCTGGTGGCAACATAGACTAAACCAAGAAAACTCAGAAGGAGATGTTTCATTGAAAAGGCTATGAATATATGGAATAAATAATTGAAGAGAAGGCTGAGAAGTGTAAATGAATTCAAGAGAGCCTCATATTTCCTTCTTCAGCACAAAAAGTGCCAAGTCATAGAGCAAAATCCCAGGAAAGGGGTATTAAGGCAAACGAAAAAAAGCAGACATCTTGGGCCAGGTAACTTTCCTGTTCGTAAACTCCACTTTTTCAACAGAAAAAAATCTGACTACACAGATGGTCTATGTTATTCTCACATCCTTTGAAATTCAGTTTCCAAAAATGTCACCTTGTTCTGCATTTTCTCATGTAGTATAATGTGCATACACTGTTTTCCAACATGTTCATATGCATTCTTGCTGTCAAGAATGGTCTATTTCATTAACCGTCACCAAGGAAAGGTTTGTGTAAGGAGGAGAATATAAATATTAATAGCATCAAATTCTGCTGCTAAGATCTTCATGAGAGAAGGCTGCTGATAGCTCACTCACAATGTCCCCACATTAGTAAGCAATTTGACCCTAAAAGAATGAATCTGTTGGTGCCACGGCTGCTGTATTTTTGGTTAGTGCAGTTCTGGAGTTTCATTTTGGTCTAGAAAAATCATCCTTCCACCTGGTTTGTCAAAGCTGTCCAACTGTCCTTTAGTAAGAATAATAAGTGAAGTAATACATTAAGGTTTGGAAAACATTTTTTACAGAGTAAAGCATCCAGTTTTGGTTGATTTAGAAGGAATCCATCTATTATATATCAAAATAGGTTTGCAAAGGGATTTAAAATGGAGTATCTCTATCCTGCTGCTCCAGATTTAAACATGCATGAAGATGTAGTTTTCCTTCCCAAGTTCATGCTTGTTTTCTGATTCTCTTGTGTTTTCTGATTTGCTCCATCTTAGCGGGCACTGCTTCACTATGGAAAGTGCTTTTTGGACACTGATTTTCATAATATCATTAAGCGAAAGGAACAGAAAACTTTTATAAAGTCTGAGTTATCTTACAGAACAATCCCATGTGTGCATGGGGCTGTGTTGCTGATCTTCTCAGACTGATTACTGGCAACAGAACCAGTCTCAAAGCTCAGAGAAGGCTGTGCCAAATTCATCCATTTCTTCTGTGGGATCTGAACCAGTAGACATCCCATTTCCCTTTCACTGTTCATTTTTGTGGAATAAGAGAGAAGGTAGCATGTTCCTATCTGATAGCACAGACCTAATGATGTATGCAAAGTTTAGGATCATTAGGAAAAGGCCTAAAATAACAAAAGTTTAATCAAAAATTATATAATAAGATGTCCTGTCTGGTAAGATTTCTTATAACTGCTTCACTTTCTCACAGTTCCAGCTTTTCCTTTAGCTTCTGCTTCTAAATCATGAACTGAGATATGCACTATTTTTCCCCATCCCACAATATATACTTAAGTAGACCACTTCTCACCCTTCTACATAGTTTAGAAAATGCACTCTAGAAGTTATGCATCTGGAGAAACTCAGTCCTTGTGTTCTGGCTGCATTTGGGCCCATTGCCTCCCAGTAACAATGCAACATACTCTTGCAGCCTACAGTACTCCCTTTTCCAATGGTACCCTCATTCCCTAAGAGTGGAGGGCTTGATAATAGGAGCAAGATTTTCTGCTGTGTTTATAACAGCAAAGAGTTGTAGTTAGGTGTGGTTCCCAGTTCCATCCAGTTATGGGCAAAGGATCAAAGCTTCAGTAATGCCCTGTGGAGAAGGAGGACATGGCTCTACCTATGTTGGTCTCAGATCTAACATGAATGGCACATGTTCAGAGACAAAAGAGCCTGAGGTCTGTCATCTGATGTCTTCCACAATCCACCTTCTCTGCTACTTTGTGAGGAGGGGACACCAAAACATACAGGTTTTTTGTGTTGTAACATGTTCGTGTTTGAAGGCAGTGAATAAACTGACCATCAGAGAAGTTCAGAGTCTTTTGAAGAATCTCATAAAACAGTGACTTTAGAGACCTGGGAATTGTTCCTTACTGAAGCTTCTATAACATAAACTAGTTATGTTACTCTTTTCCCACAAAAAGTCCTAAAATAATAAAGTGATTGAGAGTAAAGGCAGTTCCAGCAGTCTATGAAGATTAGGCTAGTGAAGTTTATAAATAAGGCCAAATAATGCTTAAAAAAAATAATTGGAGACCCCATAAACCCCCCACCCAATCACTGAATTCCATAAAATAAGATTTCACCTTTGTTGTAATTCAGGCTTACTTCATTCAATCTCCAGACATTTAAGGATGCAGTTTATGTTTTTTAGTGGTCCTGAGGTGTATGTCAGAACTCAGCTCTATGAATAAGCGTGGGCACACATTTCTGACCATGATTCTTGAAGATTTCTAGGTAGAATATTTTAAAGTTCAGAGCAAATCATACGACTTATGTCGATACTACACACATACATTTGTACATTTGTTTTGGAATAGAAAATTGCTAGCAAAACCTCCCTGTAATAAAGAAAATCAAATACGACTGATGAAAAAGGTATCTAATTAAATATAAAGAGGCACTGCGTGCTCTCCTCTTCCCTCACAAAATGCAAAATAGATTTTAGTCTGAGGGGAACATTTGACTATGTTAGTTTGCTCTAAGGTGACTAAACAATCAAATTTGTTCTTTCATTTACATTGTTGGCCTCTTTTCTTAATATTGTGTCTTTGCCCAGGTGACTGCTCAGTGTTTACTGGTGCTCCACAGGATGCTGGTCTGTCAGAAACTGAGACACACAGTGGCATCATGAATATTTATACATAAAAGCTATATTTTTCTTGCACCCAGACACCAGTACTGCCAAGAAGTTGTTCTAGCTATTTCTGTGGTTTTCTTGTCCCTACATTTGAGTGCAGCTGGGAACACAAGGAGTTAAGCGACACTGCTCATACCATGTCTGTCTTGGTGGCAGGGCAGGAGGTTATGCAGCAGGGATCTCATAGGAAGGTGAATGCTTCTCCTAATGAGGTGAAGCTGATGGCTCTAATGCAGTGGAACAGCTGCAGCAGGCTCTTTCCCAGCTTGGAGTCACACTGAGATCAGATTCAGCATATAGCAGCTCTGTTTTCTTCACACATTATAATTATGATTGATTTGCAAAAGATGTAAAACATTTTACCTTTTCACAAGAGCTTTAAGTTTATGGGGCATTGAGGAAGGGGGTTTTGGTGCTGTTCCAGCAAGTACCAGTTCCCTTCCACCTCCTCAATCTTCTCCTTGGCTGACAAGGTTAGTTTCCCCTTTTGCTGCACTCTTCTTAAAGTGCTGGGAGATCTGGATGCTAGGAGGGAACAGGAATCCTAGCTTAGAGTTTTATGATAGTGCAAACACGGCCTGCCTTGTTCCAAATGTAGATGATATATAAAACACAGATATGAAAGTCTTGTGACTTTTCTGCTTCATTAGTAACAATTCTAGCATTTCCATTAATGGCCCTATACCATAGGTAGACATCACAGCAGATATATGCATGTGATTTGCTGGCTGTGAAATTCTCAAACTGTTTCCCTCAAAGCCTAAAAATGCAAAACAAAATTCCTGATTCCCCAAATTTACCATCTGGCTCTGTCACGGTTGTGCATCCCACTGCCTGGACACTTAAGTTGTCTCCCTCTCCTGGGTTCCCAGAGGTCAGGAGGGGTCCACAAGGCACATATTGCACCCGTTTGTGCGGGAGGCTTCTGAACTAGTCTGGGTAGCCAAGCAAAAGAGAGTTGAGCAGCATTCCCACACAGATGTTGGGTTTCTGGAGGAAAGCTATCTGGCTTTTCGTCAGCCTGCAGCCTCAATGGAATTGCTCAGGATGCTGTACCTGTTCACAGAGACATGCTTGTAGAAAACAGCCAGTTCCTACTACTGTTAATTAGTTCTTTGGTCAAGTGGTTATTACATTTGTTTTGGGTCTGAGAATTTTAACATAGGAAGCTTTTGCCCAAAAAGAAAGAGAAAGAAAACATATCAGTCTCGGCAAGTAGCACACAAAATCAAAATGCTAAATACATCTATTCTGAAAATTCCTTCCCTGAATTTCAAATTATTTTTCAGTCTTTAACTATGTGATCATGAATATTGTCCAGGGTACAGTGCAAGCAGAGCAGAAAACTTCAAGAAAAGAAATGGTAATTTGCTTTCCAGTGTGTAAGCATCAGATTAGACCAGGACACAGGAACCTTCCCTGCCAAATAATTTCTTCATTTGGACAGCTTAATTCTGGCAGCTCCTAACATTTTCTGATTAGACACTGCAATTTGAACACTCTTTTATTATAATTTCTATAGGTATTTTTGCATAAAAAGTATTGTCTGCATAACTAATAGTGCTTTGTGATTTAGAAAAGAGGCTAATTTTCTCTTAAAGTTATAAGATAAAATAATGACATTTCAGCTATAGTAAAACCACAGGCAGCATACATCCAACCTATTATGACACAGTTTTGTCAATTGCTAGCTCAGTAGTGTTTCTAGATGTAATGGCAGAGTTCAAAAATATTGTTAGGAATTTTTGAGGGAGATAATAAATAAATGATAACTAATAATAATATTTTCAACAAATTGCTGACACTTAGAGGAATAAAAGCTGTAAAGCCAAAATGAGCCATATGCTTTTTGAAAAAGCAATTTCAGAGCCGTAAAGCCAAAATGAACCATATGCTTTTTGAAAAAGCAATTTCACAAGTGGAAACTCTATTAGTATCTCTGTATGTTATTAGGACAGCAGGATTTTTTCTGCAACTAGACTTATTTGCTGTATTAGATTAGATTTAGTTGGCCATTATGTATGGAAATATGCACGGCTATCCAATACGCACTGCCAACTCCATAGAAGATAAAACAGTATATTCATCTATTTTTAGTTACATGTAGTGTCTCTTAGTATATGAGGGTTTCTCTCTGCAGTTTCCGTGTTGCTAAAAACCAGTCGTGGAAGAGAAGAGAAAAGTGCATTGGTATCATCTCATTTGCAACTTCACAAAGAATCAGAAATGTGCAGTAACAGCAGAGGGAATTAAAACTCCAAATGCAATTGAAGACCTAATTCTGTAAGATTGTCACCATCTTTTAACATTCTTTACATGTTGGCAACTAAGTTGTAAATTGTCACATAGCTAAAACTTTGTTCAATTTGAAATGACATGTAAAGGTGATGCTAGCCGTCAAGAGCTCTCCTGAGAGACGAAGCAAATGAAGGTATTGTACTCCAGGTGCCAGAGCCTGGGAGTAGAGGAGGGCTCAGAAAATGTGTATGATGTATTGCTGTTTAATTCATCTACAGGTTGAATTTGGGATAGCCCTGGCAACAATCTCCTCTGTTCCTTTGTGCCAACTGACAAGGACATAGCAGACAAGATAGGAAACAGGACTCAGTCCTTCATCTGGAAATAGCAATTTTGGTTTTTCCTACCTTATATTTTATCTCTCGCTCCTATGATTCTGCTGATATCATATGACAACAAAGCCATTTTATCAGAATTTTGCTAGTATTTCAGATTGGAAACCACAAGAGATGTATGAGTCTCATCAGTTGCACAGACAGCTCTCAACATTCTCTCTGGAGGAATAGACCAAAGCAGACTGAGTAAACCAGAAGATGTGTTAAATCTCAAACAATATATATCTTCCTTTTGTATTTGTGATCTAAATAAGTCTTTCATTGACACTTATTTGCTATGTTTATTTTTTAAAAAAAGCAAGAAAATAACACCTCCAAAAAAAAAAAAAAAACAACCCAAACAAAACCAAACCAAAATCCTCACCAACAAACAAAAAACAGAACAGAAAACCCCAGTGTTTTGTTATGGGTAACTGAACAAAGTTACTACATGCTTTCAAAAGAGCAAAAATAGTTCCTGTAGCATGTGGGATGAACAAAAAGAATGTAAAGCTATTTCTGATTGTTTTGCCGAAATCCTGCTCTCACAGGACTCCTTAAGGGCAGACATGATGATGTCAGTCCATGCTTCTTCACAAAGCTTTTGTAAATTAGTTGGATGGAATTTATGCTTTCAGAGGAAGACAGCCAAGCCTGAGCCTGGATTATCTGCAGCTAAGTACAAAATAGCCATAATTTGCCTATATAACCCACGTGAAAATATCCTGGTACACACAGAGAGGTCTCTCCACCTGGATGTTGTGTGATTCAGTCAAGCTTGATGCTTCACTGAACTCTGGAGCCTGTGGAATACAGCAAGCCTCAAGTAGGGCAAGATGAGCACTGCTGGGCAGCTCTGAGGAATGGGATGGGGTCAGAAGGACAATTCCCCGCTGCTCAGGTCACATCGGTGATGCCGAGAAAAGCTGTAAAAGAAACTACTCACATACTTGCATCTCTGAGTAGCAGGTATTTGTTTATTCAGCGCTGGGCACAAGGGGGATTGCTCCACCAAACTTGTGCAACTGTAATAGCACCTTTCTTTGTATTTATCTCTTAGAGTGTTACGTATACATTAGGTTGCTTAAGACACCTAGACATATTCATAGCCTGTCCCCACTTCATATTATAATGGGCTCTAAACTCATTTCCATGCATTTGCACTTGTGCAGTATCCTCAGGTGGTCGTGGGCAGGGGTCTTCAAGAGGAAGGCTAGTAGTCATCATCAGCTTAAACTTTTCACCTCGTCCCTTAGCACACGCGCATTATACTTGGTTTTTTGCTAACTCAGCACTTTGTGTGTCAATAAGCTAAAGCAATCCTAGATTTAGTGTTCTATACATTTGGTAAGATAAGCTAACACCCTGTTGTGAACTACTGTCTTGATTTATTTCTTCCCTTGTTCACTCAACAGGCCCTTAATTGTCTTTTGGAGCCTACTTTGTTTACCCAGCTGGTGCCTCCTTAAATTCTTTCTTTGGGGCCTACTTCTCCTATCAATTCCCCCTTAGCTCTAGTCAGTACCTTTTCCTTTTGAAGTATACATGTCAGTGTGGAGCAAGCACAAGCAGGCAGTACCAGTTGTTTAGTAAGCAACTTCCAGTACATCATTGATTAATCATTTTAGCTTCTTTGTATCATCGGGACAGTAAACTCTACTGGTGAAGCTATCACTGCAGTGAAGCCAGGAGTCTTGGTGTCAGTTTTTCACTGTATTAGGATAATATATCACTGTTAAACTGTAAACAGCTTCTCCAGATTAGTCTGATATTAAAAGAGAACACCCTCTATGAAATCACAAAAGAAATGTAAAATGCCTTGGAACGTGGCAAAACAAGACTTCATTGTTGTTTTTAATACATAACTGATCCTATCTTTTGTGTCCTTCTTTTCCATGCTTAAATTTAATAACATTGCAAGAGAATGTCATAATTCTGTTGATATAGAAGTTCTTGCCATCTCTTCCTTTTGTCCTGGCTAAACTACTGCAGAGTCATTCCTCATGCTTCTGCATGCACAATTAACAGCTGATGCAGAATTCCCTTGTCTAGTGTCTGCTGGCATTGAATAGCTACAGCTCATAACTCCAGACCTGGCTCTGTTATACTGCTGGTTGTTGCTCTGAGCTCATATTAGTTTCAAGATGTTCTTGCTGCCTTAAGAAGACCTTTCATCTAATTCCGACAATTTTTTTACACTGCTTTTCCATAAAACTTTCCTTTCCTCCAGTTACAGAGTCCTGACTTCCACTTTCGAGATAAATGCTGAGAACTGGTAACTTGCCCTTTAGTCAACATTTTCTGCCATGGCTAGAACATGGGCATTCACAAAACCGTGGTCTCTTCAATGAAGGTGCCTGCAAGAAATTTTACTATGTGAAACAAATGGAGGACAGCTGCCTATATCTTTGATACTGATGTGCTGTTGTTAATTTAGTATACTGTCAAGAAAACATTTCCAAAAGAAGTCAAGACTGCTTCAGTTCTTCAAGAAAATGGTCTATTTTCCACCTTTGTCATTGCAGATTACAGTCTTTGAGAGCACTTAATGTGTGGGTATAACAGGTCAGTCAACCTGACTTAGTTGCTGTAAAAAGGGTCAAATTTCTACTTCTTTTACAAACTATCTACTTCCACCTCCTATTGCAAAGAGAGGTATGAATGTTGTCAGAAATCAGGCAGTGAATAACATCATCCAAGAATACTTAATTAATTGGCCACTGCCATTGCAAGGCCTCTCTCGATTTTTGAATGATCTCAGGAATCCAGAGATGTCCCACTTGACTGGAAGCTGGCTAGGGTTGTCCTGATTTTCAAAACAAGCAAGAAGGATGACCCTGGTAACTACAGGCCTGTTAGCCTCACTTCAGCGCCTGGTAACTTTATGGAAAAGATTATTCTGGCAGGTACTGAAAAACACCTGAAGGACAGCACAGTTATTGGTCTCAGCCAGCATCGCGTCATGAGGAAAAGGCCTGCTTGTCAAACCTGACTTCCTTCTGTGGCCGGGAAACCCACTTAGTTGATCAGGGGAAGCAAGCTGATGTGATCTTCTTGGATTTCAGTAAAAAGTTTGATACAGTCTCGCGCACTATCCTTCTGTCTTCTGTACATGATGTCCAGCATACGACTGGATAAACACACGTCAGATGAGTGAACAACTGGCTCATGGGTTGGGCAGAATGGGATCACATCAGGTCACTAGTGGGGTTCCACAAGACTCCATCTTAGGCCAAGTGTTCTTCAACTTCTCTGTAAATGACTTGGACACAGGACTTGAAGGGCTATTAAGCAAGTTTGTACATGACGCAAAATTGGGAGGAGCTGTTGACACCTTTGAAGGCAGAGAGGCCGTGAAGAGAAACCTAGAAAAATTAGAGGGCTGGGCAATCACCAACCATATGAAGTTTAATATGGGCTAGTGCCAAATTCTGGACCTGGGACAGGGCAACTTTGGATGTACATGCAGACTGGGGAATGAGATGATGGAAAGTAGTGCTGTGGAAAGGGACCTGGGGATACTTGTCAATGGCAAGTTGAATATGAGTCAACATGGGCCAACAGTGTCCTGGAGCTAAGGCATTGTCAGCTGGTTGAGGGTCATCATTGTCTTGCTCTACTCCATGCTGCTGCAGCCTCACCTTGCATATTGTGTGCAATTTTGGGCACCACAATATAAGAAAAATATAAAGCTATTAGGCAGCGTCCAAAGAAAGGTAATACAGATGGTGAAGGGCCTTGAGGGAAAGCAATATGGGGAGTGACTGAGGTCACTTGGTTCGTTCAGTCTGGAGAAAAGGAGACTGAGGCAAGACCTCATCGCTGTATACAGCTTCCTCACAAGGAGAAATGTAGGGGCAAACACTGTCCTCTTCTCTCTGGCAACAAGTGACGGGACTCAAGAAAACCACTTGATGTTGTGTCAGGGTAGGTTTAGGCTGGATATTAGCAAAAGATTTTTCACAGGTGGTTGGGCAGTGGACCAGGCTCCCCAGGGAAGCAGTTATGACATCAAACCCAACAGAGTTCAAAAAGTGTTTCGACATCACCCTCAGGTACATGGTGTGATTCTCTGGGACCTCATCGCACAGCTTCCTCACAAGGAGAAATGTAGGGGCAAACACTGTCCTCTTCTCTCTGGCAACAAGTGACGGGACTCAAGAAAACCACTTGATGTTGTGTCAGGGTAGGTTTAGGCTGGACAAGGAGAAATGTAGGGGCAAACACTGTCCTCTTCTCTCTGGCAACAAGTGACGGGACTCAAGAAAACCACTTGATGTTGTGTCAGGGTAGGTTTAGGCTGGATATTAGCAAAAGATTTTTCACAGGTGGTTGGGCAGTGGACCAGGCTCCCCAGGGAAGCAGTTATGACATCAAACCCAACAGAGTTCAAAAAGTGTTTCGACATCACCCTCAGGTACATGGTGTGATTCTCTGGGATATCCTGTACAGGGACGAAAGTTGGACTCGATGATCCTCGTGGGTCCCTTCCAACTCCAAATATTCTATAATACTGTGATTCTGTGATCCCATGAGAATTCATGATTTCCCATGAACTTCCTGCCAGCCTCCCAGATGAAATTGCAAAGGTAGAGCTGCAAACTTACTGGGGAAAAGAACAGGGGAAAGTAGAGGGACAGAGAACAAACAACTAATCTGAAATGTTTTGGAGACTCTACCCCTCATTAGCGTTCCTATGGGTTTGGGTTTTTTTCTGCAAGGGCAGGAAAAGTGCAACACATTAAAAACTTTAAGTCTTCTAATCTAGTCTAAGGGACTCATAGCAACCGACAAATCTCTCCCAATTGTCTCTAGTAAGTAAAATAACATGAGAACCAAACTCTGTGGGAGACATTACAGGAATTTTCACTTCTTCATTTCTGCCTGCTCCCTTATGATAGCAATTTCTTTTTGTCTGCTCTTCATTTGTACTGATTACTTCCTTTAAAAATTAGAACTGTACTTTTACCAGATGTCAGTTTCTTTATAGTTAGGACTCTGAAACCATTTCAAAACCAAATTCTTGTAGGCTTTATTTTAGGGATTTTTTTTTGCTGGTTTGCAAGAGCAGAGGTAGCAGAAGGCAAGGTGTTCTCCTAAGCCCTTCTGCTCTGCTTAGAAATCCTGGTGACCACAGCTCCTGGTGTCTGCAGAAGCTGATAAGGAAAGATGTGCCTTTGCTTCAGTTTGCATTCAGATATCCTTAGGTATTAAATGTTCTGTGTGTGCATGTATGTAAAATGAACCCATGATATGCTCCATACCCATCAAATCCATATGTTTCAACTTCATGCTCTTCCTCAGCTTCCTAGGAAGGCCCTGCTGGTTGGAACTCACATTTCTCTCCAGTTTATTGGCAGATTTTACCTTTCTGCTCTCATAGTTATAATAATTTGGGATTTAGTATGTACAGACTTGAGAACTCCAGAGCATATTTGCTACAACATCACTGTTGTTATTTTCAAACAGAAATTCAGAAGGGATTGAAATCCTTGAGGCCATTAATAAGTTTCCAGCATTATCTGGGCCTGCAATAATTCTCTAGGGTTAAAGAACTGAAATAATTATTGACCTGAGTCCATTTTATTTTTTTTTTAAATTCAGATATAATTATTTCCTCAGCTGTCTGCACACAGTTATTCCTGTAGAGATTTAGATTTCCTGACCTTGGCCCAGACATTATCTCTTACTATGAATAAATTTACTCAGAAAGCTGCTCACTAAGGGAGTACCATCACCCCAATTTGTCTTGACTGGCATATGCCTATTGAAAACTTCCAGAAATTTAGCCTGAAATTAATGCTAAGTTACAGAGATTTAAAGAATTACATCAGAGCCAATGGAATCCAAGCAATAGAGTGTAAATCTTAGTATCTATACTTGAAGGTAGCTACTCTTTTTATTTTCAGACATTTCAGTGGAGTATATGTCAGGGCAGTATTAAAAAACATGCAGAAATGTCCAAATATCTATTGTTCTTTTTAACATGTTAGTATACTTCTTTAGTGGAACATGTGTCAGAAGAGGACAGCAAGTGCATTAAGTTTATGAGCTGGTAGGGACAAGCATTTCAGTTAGAAGCTCTTGAGTCTTTGAGGTTCAGTTTAGACCATATTCAATATTACAAGGTTTTGTTTGTAAATATCTTGAGTTGATGATGTAGATGAAATAAGAACAGCAAAGAGTCTGGCACTGGAAAAATTTTACATCTGATTACTGGAAGAAGCGCAAGGGCTTCTATTTAACTGTTGTTCAGTTCTCTCTGACTTAGGAAAGTGACTGAGAATAAGAACATTTGCTCATATCCTTATCTATTTTAAACTAATGTATTTTAATCACACTGTGTTCAAACAGTTTATTGCTTAATCTACATTTCATGGTTTTCATAATACTTGTTTCAGTCTAGTTGCTTTCTGAATCGTCTCCAATTTCTTGTTTGTTTCCATTAGATCAATATTACTTCAGCAAAGGTCACTGCAATATATAAGTAAAGTAAAACAACATTGCTACCTTACTTGATCATATTTAAGTGATCATAGATCCAAAATTTCTGTGGATTAATGGAAAAGTCCTTTGTTACTTTTCTTACTGGTCCAAATATATGGATGGGACACCTCCTTAAGCCTCTGCAAAATATCATGAAGTTAAGTTAAATTGAATATTCACCCTTTTAAACAATTTTATAACTACTTATTGGTTTTTAAAATACAATCCTTCATGTTTCATAGGCAACCAGTATTCTTTGTCCTGCACATTGACCTTCCTTATTCTAGCTGTAGGACTGCTGTTACAAGATTATAGGCAAGACAAGGTACAGGATATTTGTACCAGATAGTGAACAATTCTTATTGTTTAAGCCATAGAGTATGTGAAATAATATGTAAAATATAATTTCTTGAACAATAGAAAAATCTTCCACAACTATACATGTATCTATGATATGTGCATGCATGCACACTCTCCAAAATAGAAAAAATACCTAAACAGAATGCCAACAGGCAAGAAAATTAATGAACTTTGTAGCTTTTAGTCATAAGCCTGTGCTTCATTCTTTAATGCAATCAATAGGAAAGATGCTGCAGATGTCAAATTAGCATTGAATCACTAGGTCTAGAAGGAG
Source organism: Acanthisitta chloris (assembly GCF_000695815.1). Classification (NCBI taxonomy): domain Eukaryota; kingdom Metazoa; phylum Chordata; class Aves; order Passeriformes; family Acanthisittidae; genus Acanthisitta; species Acanthisitta chloris. The sequence continues at coordinate 41,953 of NW_008651555.1, forward strand.
ATGTTGGTAGGCAAGCCACGTCCTTACTTGCAATGCAGATGGCATATCATAAAAATAAAAAAAAAGGCAGAGTTAGTATCCAAGTCTGAGGGATAGGCCTGTGACCTCTCTGTGAAAGGGTTTTGGATGCTTCTCTGGCCAAACCTGAAAATTTTTAAATATGTCGTTTACTGAAATTTGGAAATGCATGAAGGATAAAACATAATTTATTCTAAAAGAAGACACCATCTTCTCAAAGCTGACTTTTGGAGTTTATGCATACCCTCCAAGCGAAATCATTGTCAGCTGGAAAAAGAAATAATTCAGGGATGTAACATGAAACGAGATTTTCCCGTTTGTTCAAGGAAAGGGTCATAGATCAGACTGTTAACATGGTTCAGACTGAAGAATTAGGTTGTTTATTTTAGGAGAGGCAAAGGGTTCAAAGCTTATTCTAATCTACTTCTATTTAAAAATATAAAACCCTTGGATAGGATTTTGAAGAGTTATGAATGGACAAAACCTATACCTCCTCAATTCATTCATATTTATTCAAAGTTTCCCATGCTCCTTCTCAGTACAGGCTAGGGGTTTGTTTAATTTGTAATGTTCAACCTCCCACTGCAACAGTCTGGTTTTGAATACTCTTACTAGGTCAGTGCTACGTCCACTGTAATACAGAGACATTCCCACTGAGTTCAGTGACCTCAATGCAGATGTGTGAAATCTGTGCTCACATTCATTTACCTCCCTCAGCGTTTTGTTTTTAAGTAGTTTATTCTTTGTGTCACCAAATACTGGTCCTTGGTGGAACTGCATTCTTAAATGGTGCTAAATCATCATCCATTTCTCCCACTGGGTGCGACTAATTGCAAATAAAAAAATAGAAGGCAGCTGCTATTAAGCACAAGGCAGATTATCACAAGATATTGAAAATAAAGTAATGGAAACTAAATCTTTTGCTCATGTCTATGGCCAAACATCAGGAATAACAAACAAATACATTTAGCTTCGTTGTCAAAATGAAATATAGGAGCAAAGCCACTTAGGCTTGTGCAGAGTTTCTACAAACACTAAACATAAGGTTGTTTCAAAAGAATTATTTGACTTGTTTATCTCTTCTTTGCAGCAATTTACCTTCCATGGTTTAGAAACACTTTGAAATGGAAACTTTTGTTAAGTGAATTAACATTTATGTTACTTCCAAAGACTTGTATAATAAATGGCCAAAGTAGAGCATGGTGATCACCTTTTCTGAGACCCTGGGTAAGATAATATCTTCCCAGTATGCAGGTTTGAGGATTCATTATTTTTACTGTTAGAAATGTGCTTTATATTTTTACTGCACCTCTCTGGTTTCAGCTACCAACCATTAAATCCTGTCATATCTCTGCCAGTCAAGTGGAAGGCAGCTGGTATCAGATTTCCACTTCCTAGAATTCAAGGCACTTTAAGGTTTGGAGGAAGTCACCACTTTGCCTTTCCTTTGATAGGTTAAATCACTGAAGCACCTGAAGAGTCTGTCTCTAAGATATATGTGCTTCCTCCTCTATAATCCTTCAGGGTTTTTTGTTCATCTTTCTCTAATTTGCCATCCCTTTTCTCACTCTAGATGCCAGATTCAGGGCCTGTGCACTATGGGATGGTGATATAATTTCCTCTTTATGCAATATTCCCTAATGCATTCAGCTCACTGACTACAATTTATCATTAGGCTTTTCTGATTAGCTGGTGAACTACAATCACTCCCCCTTCAAATCTTTTGCATCATTCTTTCTTTGAAGTGTAGAATCCTTTCCTGTACTTGTAGATTAGGTTTCTCATTTCTATGTGTGACTTTGCATTTCGCTGTTGTGTAATGCTTGGGTTCAGACAAAAAACCAGACCATTATTTGTCATTATTTACTATTTCCAAAAATATCTCTGTAATATATACTTCATTTATACTTATGCTACTTTTTCTTCAAGATTGCTGATTTTGAAATGAAATTAGCAAGGCCCAGGACTGGTACCTAAGATGCCCCAAAAGTAACACACTTGTATCATTGAGATTCATCTTTTACAATTAACAGTATTTTAAAAACTGACAGCAAGCTTTCAACCCATCTACTATGCTGATTATATGTCTTTCTACTTCTTAAATTGAAACATTATCTGGTATTATGCCTGTGCATTACTCCAACTATACTCTATCATTGCAATTGCTTTTATCAGACAAAATTATAACTTCACTTGAGCTGCTAAAGGTTCCTTATACCATGCCAACAAAACTGAGGAAAATCAGATTTATATTTATATTTCTTCAGATAAAAATTAAGATGGATGGAAAAAAGCCCAATAATGCACAATAAACTGCCCTTTCAGGCCAGAAAGTACATTAGGTCTTGTTTGGTTGAAGATTATTTTGGTAGATGATTATTTTTGTTCTTATTAGTTGCAAACTACAGATCCTCTCCATCCTTGTCCATCTAATGGGCTCATTCATCCTTGGATAATGAATTGGAAGTGTTCCTTTTCAGAGCGCAATATTCCTTTTTCACATACCATAAAATTTGTTTTACAATGAGCCTAAATTATGACCATTTTTTTGCTATATACAATGTAATCCACAGATATTAAAAATTTAAAATTAGGTTTAATTCTTCCTCTTAAAAAATATTATTGCATATCTATTCAACATCATTACTATGAGATGCATGATTTGGTTTTAGATGTACCAGAAAATAACGATTTTATTTGTGTGTGGAAAAAATATAAATGAAATTTTGATAAAAAATCTCAAATAGTTGAACTTAAAACTTGCAGCTGATTTAAGAAGGCCCACACAATGCCTGCTAAACAGGAGACCCACAAATCCAAGTGCCTTTTTTTTTCCCCATTGAAATCTCAATGTGTAATGAAATCAAATTTCTCTAATTTTCTCCACCTGAAAATTCTGTCTGGATGAACATCTTTGTACATTATTTACATTCCACTGACAACATGGCATGTAAGAATGCTTCATGACTTCATATATTTCCTGCATTTGAGCTGAAAATCCAGGAAATACAACAAGTCTAGGTATGTGGATGTGTTTGTGTCTGTGTACTTATCTATGTGTCCAGGTGTTGTAGCCTCATGATCCAAATAACAGTATTACCCTCACTTGTGACAGGCCACAGGCTTTATATTAATGCTGCAAAGCCTCAGAAGCAGGACTTGCCAGGCTTGATTTGCTTTGGCCTGCCTGGATCTTTGGTTTTAGCTTGTTTAGCTAACAGTAACTTTCTAGCTACTAGGCAACTGCTACCTAGTTTTTTAGCTATAGTTTAGCTTCTTATAATTGCGTGCTACAATGTATATTGCTATAACAGTCTTGGTATAATTTCTTAACTCATCACTGGTAACCAGCAGCACTTATTCAGTGCAAAAAGGAGTATCTGTGGCCCTAGAATAATCATTTGTTGTAGAGAAACAGGCACAGGATGAGAGTAGAGTCCTTGCAAGTGTGGAAGCAAGACAAATCCAGAGGCCCTGGCACTGTAAATAATTAATTAGGTCTCAATTATTAATCATCAAAAGATTAAAGCCTTAGAAAATTGTTAATGTTAAAATGGTTTTAAGCATAACAAAGAGAATAAGGAACAAGTGTCTAACTCATATAAAACATACTGTAGACAGAAAATTCACCTGTGTCATCATCTGAGAACCAAGGGAAAGAAGGGCACAGCGTAGTGTGTGTCAGTGCATAAAAATAGCAGACCTGGAGTGAGGAGGAAGCAATCCTCACTTTCTTCCTAGTGATCTCAAGACATTGACAACTCTCAAAAATCCTCTCCCTTTCCTTGTCCTCCTCCTTCTCAAGGTGAATCACACTGGCCCCATTAACCTTGAGGCCCTAGGGAACCATGGTGAGGTGAACATAACACCAAAAAAGGGATAGGATTGTAGTGGTTTAACCCCAGCTAGTAGCCAAGAACCACACAGCTGCTCGCACACTCCCCCACCAACGGGATGGAGGAGAGAATTGGAAGGGTAAAAGCTAGAAAAACTCATGGGTTGAGATAAAGACAGTTTAATAGAGAAAGCAAAAGCTGCACACACAAGCAAAGCAAAACGAGGAATTAATTCACTACTTCCCACAGATAGGAGGTGTTCAGCCATCTCCAGGAGAGCAGGGCCCATCATGCATAACAGTTTCTTGGGAAGACAAACGCCATCATTCCAGATGTCCCCCCTTCCTCCTTCTTCCTCCCACCTTATATACTGAGCATGACGTCATATGGTATGGAATATCCCTTTGCTCAGTTTGGGTCACCTATCCCAGATCTGTCTGTCCCAATCTCCCATGCACTCACAACTTCCTTGCCAGTGTGACAGTACGGGAAGCAGCAAAGGCCTTGGCTCTGTGTAAACTCTGCTCAGCAATAACGAAAACATCTCTGCATTATCAACCCTGTGTCTGCACAAATCCTAAACATGGCCCAATACCATGTGAAGAAATTTAACTCCACTTCAGCCCAAACCAGCACAGGGGTTTACATGCTCAAAGAGAGCAGTAATATGCATACCTAACAATTTTAACTCTTGTTAACAATTCCTATTCTATAAAATTTATGTAGTTTGGACTGTAAATGTTACTACTGTTGTGACTGGATTAAATAGATTTTGCAATTTGTCAGAGATCAAGGACAAAATCAAGAATGTTTTTGAGAGATGAACTTTTACTATCCACAGTTTTCAAAATTAAAGTATGTTTTTTTGGAAGACATTCAGTGAATTTTCAGACTTAACCTTACTTGTAAACAATATTTAAGGGTTGAACCTTACACAGCAATGCCTTAAATTACTATCTGATTCATCTGTCCTTAAGAAAAACAAATCTCTGATTTTTTTCTGCACATTTCCCTATTATCCTCACATCCTGTTATCTTGGAATTTACAATGTGATACCTCCCAATGTTCCTTCACATAACTCTGACCAGTGCTGAGGTCTCTTTTACTCCATCTCAAGGTCGTCACAGTCACTTCCATAATGAGTGTTTTGAAAACCTTTATATCATGAATTGCTAACTCTCTTCCCCTCCAAGCACTAAGACTATTTAAAGAAGAACAGTGCTGGGATTAGTTTAGCAGCTGTACCCTTTACTGGCAAACTAGATTGTTTAACTTGCGTGGCAAAACCAAGAACTCTGATGTTTCTAGTAATATATTTGCTCTTGAGTCTTTGTATGACCTTGGGACAATCATTTAATCAGGAATAAGCCAATTCTGGCATTCCTACTCTTTCTTACATTAGGAAGGCAAACTGAAACTAACATGAGTTAAAGGCAGGTAAGCCCCAAAGAATCACCTAAATAATTATTGACTTTGCTTCTTAGTACAGATCTCCATAAACATTGTCTACCCTGTGATTAATTTCTCCGTTTGTCGGCAATCTTGTCACATTTGCAACACCAGAGAGACCACTTAGATCTATAAGAATTATTGTGAGGTCCCATTCATCATTTAGATTTGCAAGCACTGCAGTTAGCTTTTTTCACCTCTCTTTCCCACCCCCAATTCCACTTCTGACTTTATGGAGTTTGTGCTGAACACACAAATTCCCTCCAGCCTCAAGGAGTCCTAATGAAAATGCTTCACTTCTTGCCCATCCTGCTGTATCACTACGGCTGCTCTGGAGAGTCAGTGATTGTGTGCTGCTCCTTCAGCCTCGATGGCAGGCTGGCCTAGAAGAGGCACAAAGATGCAGCTTTTATAAAGCTGTTAGCTGATGCTGTAACTGACTTTAGAAATGAAAATCAGAGAAGTGCTCTAGTCTTGTCTGCAAAGTAATGTGGTTGGTATCTTAAACTGAACTAGGAAAAAAAGAGCATGGGGCTAAACATATGGCTGCCTGGGAGTCCAGGCAGCATGCTTACTGCCAAAACAGGCAGAAAATTAAAACGTCCATGCATTAATTTGTCATCATCTATTCAAAATTCCATCAAATAACTAAGCATGAATTAATCAAAAAATCTATACCTCATGGTCACCCAGAAGCACACAAATCAGAATTAAAGCTTTTGAAAACCCATGATAAGGGAAACAAAGAGGATGAGAGGGAAAACACATAAATCAGAAATAAAAACTTCTCATAAAAAAAAGAAAATAAAAAAAATTAGCCCTTCTTATTGTATATTTCCTCCTCATGGATTCAAAGCTGCATGATTTCTTCAAAGTCAGCCTGTAGCTATCAGTTTCAGAATAGAGGTACCTCTCCATGATCAGCGTCGCTGATTTCTGTTACAAACTATTTGATATAAAGTTATATAAAGATATATTTCAATACCATCAGTGCTTAAATTATCACAGGAACATGAGTAATAAATGCATCAAGAGAAGTAAAAGTTGTCTGTGGAGATCTGACAGCAGAAAGAAAAGGCTGTACATATTGAGGAAATAATTTCTTGAGAGTTACACACTGAACTCAAGTAATTTATTTTTCTAAGAGCTTTGAAGTACTCTACTAATGTTAAGCCGTATTAATTTGACTACTACCCCTCCTTTGACTTGTTTAATTATTTCACAGCCACAAGCACAAGGACTCAAATAATGAAAAATAATTTCTTAATCTGACTTTCCTGCTCTAAGAAATAACTTGTAATCCCACAACTCTCTATTTCATTGTCCAAAATAAAGCAAAGGTTTCTTTTAAATTTCATTTTATTATCCCATTCCTTTTTTTCAATCTTGTGGCCAATACAATGCACAACACTACCAGAGTTTAAAGTGTGAGAAATCTTTATTATAATGCTCATATCAATGTGCAGTAGATGAAGGAGGGACATTTTTGAGGGGGAAAAGCGTTCTTTTAATTTGACAAAGATATGAGACAGCATGTGCTGGTGAAGGTATAAAGAAGGCAGCTAATAATATCTAGATTAATAAAGACATGTATATACTTAAAAAAAAGAACAAAAAATGCAAATTAAAATCTTGGGCAAGTATGTTTCCTAATCTCTAGACTGTATAAGCATCATGGGACGTGACTGACAGTCTGAATTATAAAGTATTCATAGCAGAAAAGCAAACTGTATTAAAAAGTTAATAATTAATTGAGATTTGGCCTTGAGAACTACTGAGACCCTTCCATAACTGCAATTGCTTGCCTGGCCCCATAGCCCCTCTGCAGGGCACCTCTCTTAGTCCAAGCAACAAGTTTTTAAGATATTCCATGAACAAGATTAGAGGAAACAGAAGAAATTCAAATGGCCATATATTAATTAAATTTGTTAATTAAGGTTGGACCATCTTACAAGTCTTGAAATATCCAGAGAAACATTTCGTTACTTGCTGCTCAGGCAATAAATGCTGCTAATAAGGTCATACAACTGTGAAAGATATTGCCTAATTCATTTTAAAATGAGTCTAAAGATGGTCGTCATGAAAAGCCTAATGGTCTCAGGGAGTTTGGAGGGTCATTGGGCCAAATATAGATGCATTGATTTAGAATTTTTATACTGTTTTGCTAACTGAAAAATGAAATCTTAATTTTGAGCTTGTAAAGGTAATGAAAGTTTATAATGTTCTGATTCTTAGCTGCCACTGTGTAGCTGAAATTCCCTCATAGGAAAATAAGTTTCATTAGAAAAAAGAAAGCTCATTTTCCTTGAGAAATATCAACATAACCAAAGATTTTTTTATTTTTTAAATTCTCACATGGTTCTATTCATTTATTTATGAGCTGCAATTTCTTCAGCTTGGGTCTCAGAAATAAGACTGAGGAAAAATTAAAGAATAAAAGAAAGGAGTGATAAGGATAATAGAAAAATAAAACATATTTATAAATCATTGTCACAAGCCTCCTGACAGTTGCTGGGATATGATGTCATGGGATAAAACAATCTGTCTTACATGGGGAAAATTATTGTAACAGTTCACTTTACATTCACAGGTTACTTTTAACCCAGCTTTCTACTTGTGGTTAAAGACAATGTCCTCCATGGCTATTGGAGGAAGCTGAAGAATATAGTCATCTCCAGACCCTTAATACTACTCTAAAATAGTGTTACAGATGGAGTTATGACAACCAAATCTGAATAACTGAAAGGCTTAAAAAATCAAGTCTTTGTATAATGGCATCACACTCTTCTTAATCAAAATAAATGAAAAAATATCTTATTCAGACCACTGAACCAGAAATAAAACAAATAAAGCAAAAAGACTATTTTAAAGTCAATTCTAGTTTGGCATACAGTGATGTAAGCTAAACATGATGTACTGAAAGCACATTCTTTTCCACACCAGTGACATTATTCTTGTTTCTTAGATGCTGTGCACTGAAAAGCACATTCAAATTCTGGAGCTGTATTTGTTTTGGAATACCCAGACTGATAAGACCACAGTGCATTTAGTGGCCTACCCAGAGCAATTCTTGTTGCAGTGGGTACGGAGCTGTATTTTTTTTGGAATACACAGACTGATAAGACCACAGTGCATTTAGTGGCCTACCCAGAGCAATTCTTGTTGCAGTGGGTAGCTAAAAGAATTCTCGGCCTGATTTATCTCTGTAAATCTCAAAATCAGTCCAGAAAACCAATTTTTAGAGGTACAACTTCAATCAAAGTAAATAAGATACATGTAAGTATAACAGGTTAGTGAAATGCATACTATGATTTGAATCTCCACAGATGTTAGGTTATGGAAGCCTGAATGTGCTCAAAGTTCCTTACAAATGATATCAGACTATACTTGAGGAGAGCAAGAACCAGAACTCCAAATGAAAGCATGATGAGGTGTCTTTGTGTTCTGGTGGCATGAGAGAATTACTACTGAAATACAAAATTAGGATAGGGGGAATCAAGATGTTTGGAAGAGTCTGCTCACATCAAGATCAAATGCAAAGACAATGGTTTTTCTGTAACAGCCAGGTGGGGTTCAGCTTAAGGCTAGAGTTCAGGCAAGTATCAGGACTGTTTGTGTGAGATTTCTGACCCAATTTAAAACGCATGCTCAGAAATCAATGTCCTTCTTTCTGGTTTTGAATCTGAAGCAGAAACCAAAGTAGTTTCTCAATTAATTTTTTTATGTATATAGAAAAGTGTGGCTCAACAAATGTATATCAGTGCACTTAGTCAGTCTATGTTATATCCTCTGAGGATATGTCAGAGTGAGGAATTGGCCCTTTAACATGCAAAGATCAAGCCTGAAATCACAAACAGGATGTTCACAAAAAGCAACACAAAATGAATTACTTCAGAGTATTTCATAAGTCTATATACTTTTCCACTGGCCACAGTCCAAAATGGAAAACTGATGTAGCGATGATTGTTATGAAATAAAAATATGAAATCTTCATTGGCAGCAAGCTAGTAAAAAGACAAGAATTCATTCTTGGAGCAGCAGTCTCTATTCCACACACATTTTGTTTATGTTAGAAGACAGTTACAGTTGAAGGAACCTTTACAAATTCGTCTTGAAATTGGATGTTTTTTAAATGCCTGCAGGAGACAGCTCAGTATGATAAATCTGGTTCCAATGTTGTTCATCTCTAAAGGTATTGCGGCTGCTATTCTCACATGAGATGTTTAAGAGGTGCTTTAGAAATGTGAAATTATCAAAATGCTCATTTCCTGGTTAGTCTTGCGCCACTGCACAGCTGTGCTCAATTAGGCAGACATTTGAAAAACAGCAGGGAAAAAATAAAAACCACCCAAAAAACAAACACCCAAAAAACCCCAATGCATTCTTCTAACCATTTAATTTGTAATTTATACAAGTAAAAAGCATAGAATAAGTCAGGTCAGAAAACAGAATACATCAACCTCCCTCTGCAGTTAAGTGCATTTTTTAGAGGTTATTTGAATTATTTTTTTAAAAATTTCCTCTCATGTCATTATTTTCTAAAGTCAAAGAACCATAATGGAGGTGAACAGAAATATTTCTTGTCCTCTAGAAGCACTCAAAGGACACAGTCAAATTCCAGGTCTATTATGCTGGACAGAATGTCTAAGTTGCATGAGCCCCACTTCAATTTCTTCACAATCTGCAACAGATTCGTAATAGATGATGAGAGGGACAGAAACACTTATGGATAATATTTCCAATAGCCAACCCATTCTGAAAGATTTCTGGAGATCAGGCTTAAGTTGTGTTTACTCTGGCCTCAGTAATCAAATCTCCCTTCAACTCCTATTGATTTCCTCTGGCTTTTGTGTATCTACATCTATCTATTCTGAACAAAATAAAAGAGGAAACGAAAAACATGGACAAAAGAAAAGATGAAAAAATAGTTGGAAAAAAGCTCTTGGTGAATACAGGGGAAAGAATATCTCAAAACATTTTTGGAGTTTGACTGCTTAAGCACTTTCTGCAGGTATTATCAGGCTGAACTGTCTAGAGTTAGTCTGATTTTCCATGAGAGAGAGAAACATAAGTGTATCATTTCCTATCATCGAATTTATTTTGTGGTATTACAAGCAAACTTCTAGGAACAACCTTCCACTTAAAAGTGATTCACTACGCAGACATACAATTTGAGTTGTGACTTTTGTGAAAAGTGTTTATATATATATATAAAGTGAGAGGACCCTTTTTTTTACAGCTTGTGAATTCTAAGTAGGACTTGGTCATTGAGACTTTCTTTCCATATGCACTCTTTATTTCTTGCCATTTTATGAGGTGTTATAAGTCAGTAGCAAGTGTCCTTGTGACATGTCAATGTATCTGCCTCTCACTGTGTGACTCAGTAGTATTCTGACCTCTTCTGCCTTAAATGCTGTGTATCATTGATATATAGCAGTGGATTATAGCAAAGAAGGTCATGGAATTACTTCTTCATCTTCACTTCCACTTATTTCCTGTATTGCGTGCTCACAGCCAGAATTACTTGGCATGTGCTCAATGGCAGCAAAACTGAAAGATATTACCTTGCTTTGGAGCAAAAAGTAAAGCTGAGTGAGATTGGTCTACTTCTTTGCATGGTACTCTACATTACTATCCTGGAACTTTTATCATGCTGCTTCTAAAAAGTGAACAGGAAAGCAACTGTCTCATGAGATATAGATATACAAACCCTTGGTTGCCTGAAGTCATGTAGTAATCATACAGTCTCTGTGATACCAAATATCTGTCAGCCTTTATAAAACATTGCAGTCATGCTGTCCAAATTCCAGGCCCAGTGTTTGCTGATGATTCATCCCCAAAGTTAACAGAGAGAGGAGAAACAGCAGTTGCTGCGGAGGAGATTTCTACCCTCTCTGTCTAATAAGGAGAATGAGTATATTTTCCGTAGAATGTTGTTTTCTCTCAAATTGAAAGCTGTCACACACATATATCAGTTTCAGTGAGATGGATCCACACACAGAAGGAAGGAGATCTGGGTGCAGAACTACCCATTTTGTCAAATTTGGTGATGACATTTAGTAGTTTTGTATGATACCCAATGAGCATTAACCAGAAAGGAAAATAAATGTCATTCTGACAGCTATACTGTAGACTGACAACATGGAGGATAAAAAAAATACTTTTTCCACTGAAGTAATCTTTGCCACCAGATAGCTGGATACTTGATGAAGGAGGGAGGAACCTTGTATGTTAATCTATTTCCACATAGCACTTAGCCACAAAACTCTGTAGGTTCTTGAGGTGATCTAATTTTGAATCAGAAGTAGACATACTGGAGAATCTTCAAATCCCATTAGGTTTATATATGTACTTTGTCTACTAAATCTGTTGGAAGAAAACAGAAAAATTGAACCATGAAAAGTGGCAGAAGATGGAAAATAGAATAAAACCAAATACATTTCTTCAAGATATCTGAGACCGCTACATCCTTATAATAACTGATCTTATCTTACACAAACATCTCCTAGAATGACTCACATAACCATTTCAGGAAAATAAGATGTGTTACCAAATATTCACCTATTCCTGTGTTTCAAGTTCCCCTCATTGCTAGTCCTTCCCATTGCACATGAAATTTTTCATCTGTTATTTGAAAAAATCTAACGTGGATCTTCATAAATTACATCTTTCCAAACAAGGTAAGTTCAGCTGGAGAGAGAGGTTCTGTATGTTGAAGTGGCAGAAGAGCATCTCTGCTAATAAGCTTGCTAATCTAGCAGGGAAGTTCCTCAACAATGTTCAGTTTGGGATGGTAACCAAGGCCTGATGAGATGTGATGAACCAGCTGAAGTCAGAGAAAAGCCTGATGAGCAGCATGATGGAGTAGGTCCTTGAGCTTCCATCATGCAAACAGCTTCACTGGGGACACCCTCATGTACCTGTGGCCGCATGCACACAATACAGGAAGATATCAGAAAGAAAGAGGAAGATGTACAGCTGCAGATCTATGAGTTTATTTGGATGACACAGATGTGGTGGGGTAGCTTGTGCAGCAGGAGTGCTGCAGTGAGTAAATAGGAACTCTTTAGAAAGACTGACAAGTAGGAAAAGATGCATTTTGGGTAAAAAAATGGTTTAATTTAGGGGGATTTTTCTGGCAAATCAGGAGACACCAGACAAAAACCTATGGCAAGGAGCAGAGAACAGACCAACACAGGTGATATCAAATGATGGTTTGATGAAAGGCATCAACAAAGCTGCAGAAAGGAAAATTCTGACTAGATACAAGGACAAATTTTCACTGTGATGGTGATAAAATATTGCAACAGTTGCCCAGAGAGGATGTGGCATCTCCTTTCCTAAAAATATTCAGAATGAAACCAGTCAAGGCCCTTAGTAACCTGCTCCAAGCTGGCATCAATTTGAGAGGACCAGATGATGACCAGCAGAAGCTTCCCACTTAATTTCATTCTGTGATTTAATGAAGACTTACACAAGGGGTCAGTGAGAAATGAAATAGTTAAATACTTGTCATAGCTGCAGAGCAAGTTATTGCTTTGGTGTCTTTCTTATCTGTTCCTCTGGATCACGATGTGTTGTTTCTGATGTAGTCACCTCTCTCAGCAAGGAATCTGCAATTTGCTTAATCTTATTCCAAGTGCTTGATTACAAGCCTTAATCACTCAGCAGGCCTGACCATAATTAGTATCTGAGGATCTTCCCTTTCAGAGTTGTGAGTAATGGTAGATTCAGGGATCTAAAAAATATATTTGAAACAAGATATTGTTTAATCATAATGGTAGGAAGAAGGTAGAGCAAAATATAGTTTCACAAAATTGTAGTGGTGTATAGGTGAGATTCAGTTAATGAGACGTGAATGTCCATATTTTTTGTCTAGGGTAATACATCCAGGATCCTTTTATTATTAGGAAACAGTTTCAAATAAAAGAAGAAATCTAGGACTGGTTATATGTATTGTAATCCAAAACTGCCTGTAACACTCCATTGATTATATGGAAAGAAATGCAGCCAAGGGAAACTATCTTACCTACAGATACTGACACTGTAAATGTCTACACCACATTAAATAATTCCCAAGTTAGAGCTCTTGCTTATCTCTGGAGCCTGGATTCCTGTCTACATCCCCAAACTTGCACTTTAGCCTTTTTTGCTGAAGGCTTCTCCTTTCATTATAATCCAAGTTTTCTGTTCTCTGCTCTGCTTCCTGATCCTGCTTAAACCAAGTGAGTCAGCCTGCAAGAATGTCACAAGTTCACATATAGACTGATGAAGCTGCAATATTCTGAAATGTTTCTAAGAAATGAATATCAGGATTATAATATACACTGTTTACATATCCAATTTCCTGACAAACATGCTCTGTAGATGCATGAAGTAAACACCACAACAATCCTGTTAAGCCACTGCATTCATAAAATATTTATATGTAGCTTCGAATTTATCACAATAGCTTAAATATTTAAAGCAGTATCACTGGTAACTTGCAATCTTTGCAGTAGTTCATAGCCAGACTTATCATTTCAGACTTTCTGCAGACACTGCTAGACATTTTCAGCAACTTTTGACAAGTTTCTGCACAATTGTTGCACTTATTAAGAGTGCATTTTCTTCTATTAAACAGAACTTGAAATCAAGACTTTGGAAAACAAGGTCCTCTATGAATTGCTGCAAAAGAGTGCTGTTTATTCAGCAGATTTTACATGAAACATCTAGCAGTTTTGCAATACAATGTTTAACAAATTGCCCACAGAAAAGGAACAAAGGGAGGATGCGAAAAAGGCTTATACAAACTTGAGAAGGAGCAACTGGAGATACCTGTTTATGACTTTGAAGCATGATCATTTTCTGGAACAGTGGGCAATGCAGAAACCAGAGACTATAGTTGGGAAAGGGGTGGGAATCAGAGCACAATTGGGAAACACCACTACATGCTAATCCTACTTCAGTCCTCATTCTGATTTCATGGAATTTAGCTTTGATATTATGTTCATTTCCCAAAGCTTTGTAATTTTTTTCTTAAATACAAAGAACAGTATCCTAGTTGTAGAGGAGTGCAGTTCTGTTGTCTACACTAAGTATTCAAGGACATGTATGTGTAGAGGGAAAAGAAATTACATGGAAGCCTCTAAAAATTCTGAATTTCTGTCAGTGTGTGGTGTAAACACTGCATATAAAGTAAGCCATGTCCTGTTCAAGATCTTATTCCAGGTTACTCTGCATTTTTCTCAGAGAATGCTCTATTTCTAATAGGAGGTCTGTATAGCACAATGATAGACACACATCCTGTGGGGTGAAGCCTTAAGTCACAACTCTAAAGAACAGCTGTGTTCTCTGTGGTTTGTACTCAGAGGTCTTTAGAAAAACAAAACATGAAAACACAGTAAGTGCCCTGCTCTTTGTGCTTCATCTCTACCATATCTCTGCTAATACATCAGTAACTATCATTTTCTTGTCACCTTTCCATTTCCTCCCTCTGGAAGATCTAATGATAGTTCATTTCCGGGGGTTTGGCAGCCTAACCAGAAACCTATTTATTTAGCTTTAAAGTCTTTGATCAGTCCCAGCAGTTCATATCACCTCCTTTTAACGCAAGCACTTGTAGTGATGACTGCTCTAAGTCAGAGCCAAGATCCATAAATCACTGAAGGATTTTGTTTAAATATGACCATTTCTTTTTCTTGGCTTATTACTTGTTGCTTATATTCAGCAAGGATCAGAATATAAAGGGTAAGACCCAACAAAATAATAAATCCTAATGTACATAAGTCAATTGATATGAAGCCTCTTCCATAAGACAAAGAAGTTGTACAACAAAACGTCATTTTGCAAAATGTTCACTTGTGGTGTTAGCATTTTAGATTGGGAATAAGAAAGCATAACATGGCACAGTATTTTCAGAGAGGACCCTACTATAAATTGAGTCTGAAGGTGAATGCATACCCTTTATTCCTTTTGCTCTCTGGTCATCATTTACAAGTGATGCATCTATTGTATAGTTCGAAAGTTGATTAATACACTTACAATGTCTGTATTGTCCCCCTCAGAGAAATGGGGTTTCATTGGGAAAAAAGAACTCTTCAAAGGCAAATCATGTCATTTGTGACAGAATTTATGAGAAAGAAAAAGGAAAAATGTACCTGATGTCTACAGTCTGCTCTTCCACTGGGTATTATAAGTACTGTTCCAGTGTCAAGTGCAGAACTGCACTCAAATACTCTCACTTCAAATGCAGAGACATCTATAGAGGCTTGAGCTTTGCACTAGATTTTTAAACCAATGGAAAGAAAGAAAATTTTTCTCTGCTATTACAAGACACCTTTTTATCCACTCAGACTATGCTTTCAATGGAGTACACTAGCACTCAACTTACTTTTCCACTAGCTCGAGAGAAGAAGGGCCCTTACAGGAGCAATAGGAAAACTCCTGTTTATGATACATTTGAAGTCTTCCACTTACAACTAACAGCAAGCACATACAGTAAAAAAATACTCCTAAATGGAATTTTAGATACTGTATTGTTTTTCTCATCAAATTCATTACAATGACTTTGAGTTGTACAGTTAATTCAGCATTCAAAGGCAAACATTCAGGGACAAACACGCAGCTTTTAGAAACGTGTGAAAACATATATAGAAAGTAGCCTAAAAGTATTGCAGAGCCAAATTCCATCACGGGAAATGCAACCTGTTTTGTTTCACTTTGCATTTGCATCAGACTCTTAAGTCAGTTTTCAACTGCAGTCTTTCTTCTCTTTGTCTCCTCTTCATATGAAAAAAACAAAACAAAGGTTAAAAAGATGGTTTAAAGTGTGAAGTACCCATCCATTCAATATTTAATTTTCTTATCATTCAAATGAAGATAGAATTATCCAAAACCTGAGTGAGTACAATTCAGATGTCTGCATCATTATGAGTCAAAAATACCCGACTCAAAACAGGTATCTCAATATGCTAACAAATCTGTCTTCAGAAAAAGAAGCAATAAATTGTATGCTAAAACAACCCATAAAATAGGTTGGTTAGATTCTCATAAGGATTTACACGGGGGAAGTAGTAAAATGGTGCTCAGTCTTGATGCAGACCTCGAGCTGCAGTAGAGGAACAGCAGCAACCAGCAACAGTGCATCAGCTGATGCTTGCAGGAAGAAAAAGTGCTTGTGGACTCATGTGCAGCATTGCTGCAGAACTGACATGGTTACTTGTTTAGTTTTCCAGTCCAACACAGGTCATTGCTGGAGGCGTCGTATAATACCAGACCAGCTGCTTTATAGTAGTGATTTGGAATGACAAAGCTTTTGCTCTCGCTAAAGAGCCAGATTTTAAAGCAGACAGTCTACCTTGTATAGCACCTCATAAAAAATCATGGCCCACTTTTTCTGTCATGGCAAATGACAGGTGAATCTTCTCCTTTATGTCTTTTCACTTGTTCATATTCCCTGGAACTTTGATATAAGATTATTGTTTTGTTCTGGCATTATTCTTACATGTGCTTTAGTTTACAATGCAGATGGCAATTCATTTAGGGCCAAGATTTTTTATATGTATATCTTCATATATGTCTATATAGATGCCATAATTGATACAACAAATGAATTAGAGAAAGGAGGAATACGTTATATATTTTAAAATGCAAAGTGGATTTTTCTGCCTTGAAATGAGTGTTGTGGGGAATCTAAATCATAAAGTCATCCTGATACGCAGATTAATTCTAATTAGGGTTCACAGTAAAGTGAAAAAAGGTATTAATAAATGGCTTCCCTTCTTGTAGTGGCTTGTTTGAATTTGAAAAAAAACCCTGCTTGGTTTGCAACAGAGCTTCATTATATAATGTAAGAAAGGAAAGAAAGCAGTCATAGGCTAAGAAACTAAACTGTCACCACTAAAAGATTATTCCAAATTCTTGTCCTTTCAAGCAAGATATTTTCAACATATAATCAGAATTTTTCTTACAAATTGCCTCTGAATATGGCTGTGAAACATCTAGTCACCTTCAAGCACTGAAGCAGGAATCCTTGTACACAAACACCTCACTCATACTACAAACAGGGAGCAAATCAAAATCATTTCTGTGTTGTTTTTCAAAATTCCTCATTATACCACCTTTTAACCAAAAAGTGACAGTGTGTTTGATACAGGTAATTCTTGAATTATGATGTCTCAAATGTCCTTGAGTAGCATGCAAATATGAGTGCTATTGCCCACAGACTTAGCATACATCCACATGTTAGCAACCTGCAAGCAAAAAGTACACAATAATGAAAACAATAAGTTGTGGCTGTACAAAACACTTCTTTAGCTACTTCTTTCAAAGGCCATTTATCACAATCGTGGTAAATATTTGAAAAAAAAATGTTAGAAACACCTGCTATAGTATCCAATTAAATCCTCACGTAAACGAATTAAGCACTTAAACCTTCAGTACTTCCTCCTGCTAATGGACTCTTGGGCTTCTCAGCAAAGCCTGAAATATTTTCAGTAAATGCACAATGCTGTCCTTGTTCTTGTAACAAATTGAAAATTAAGATATTAAATGACTCAGAACAGTGTGTTCCACTGCTCATTTTTGTAACTTTTTAAAGACCGTGTGGGATATATTGCAACCCCCATATTGCCACAGCTTTGGCAAAACAGAAACTGCTTGTCTCATTACACCTCTTTGTTCTGAGATGGGTTTGGAAGCTTATTCAGTATGAAGTCAAAGCCATCATTTCTGTCTTTCAGATTTGTCCCCTCTTATGTTGTTGACAAAAAATATCCAGTGAGGACCAGCAAAAGACACAGTGGTTTCAGAGATTTTCCATGGGCTGAATCAGTCAGGGAGTCAATAAATTTCTGACAAAGTCTGTGTTTGCAGGGAGATGTGCTAGCTCCTTTGTCTACATGTGGATCAAGGGTCCTAGACAGAAGATCTAAGAGCATCAGAGCCTTGTCCTGGACATAGCAGAAACTAAAACAAAATCATAATTTTGGGGGACTGTAAATCCATGAGTCATTCACACACAAGTGTTTGTTTTTGAGCTCCTCTGTCAAAAAAACCCAAACAAAACCCAAACA
>NW_008651556.1:0-205 GCF_000695815.1 Acanthisitta chloris
GACATGGAGGAAATCAGGCAAAAATGTTAGAAGGCCTCCATGGCTGAATAATCAAGTGCTGAAGAAACTTAAGAAAAAAAAAAGAAAAGAGGCCTTCAGGAGGTGGGAGGACAAATGAACTGGGAAAAATACAGCAAAGCTGTAGGAGAAGCTAGAGACAGTCAGGAAAGCTAAGACACAGGCGGAATTCATGCTATCCAGGGAG
>NW_008651556.1:283-779 GCF_000695815.1 Acanthisitta chloris
GGAGAACTGGCTACCCTGGATATAGAAAAGGCTGAAGTTCCTAATGACTTCTTTTCCTCAATCTTCAAGTGCTCCAGCCACCCAGACCAGATCGAAATGAGTAAAGGTGGAGACTGGGAGGATGAAACCCCTAAACCCCCCGTAGAAGAGGATTAGGTTCAAGACCACCTCAGGAACCTGAATGTGCATAAGTTCATGGGTCCTGATGAGATTCATCCTGAGGTCCTGAGGGAACTGGCTGATGAAGTTGCCAAGCCAGGTTGGATGAGGTCTTGAGCAACCTGATCTAGTGAGAATGTGTCCCTGCCCATGGCAGATTGGGCTGAAAAGGGAAATATAACCCCCATTTTCAAAAAAGGGAAGGCAGAAGAACCAGGGAACTACAGACCAGTCAGTCTCACCTCTGTGCCTGGCAAGATCATGGAACGGATTCTCCTGGAAGCTATGCCCAGGCACATGAAAATCAGAAGTGACTGGTAATAACCAACATGGCTTT
>NW_008651557.1:0-427 GCF_000695815.1 Acanthisitta chloris
CATGGGGAGGGGAGTTGGGGACAGAGGAATGTTGTGCACAGGGAGAGTTGTTGGGGACAGAGAGGGGAGTTGGGCACAGGGAGAGGTGTTGGGGATAGAGAGGGATATTGGGCACAGGGAGAGGTGTTGGGCACAGGGAGAAGTGTTGAGGACAGAGAGGGATGCTGTGCACAGGGAGATGTTTTGGGCACAGGGAGAGATGCTGGGGATAGAGAGGGATGTTGGGCACAGGGAGGTGTGTTGGGCACAGGGAAGGGTGTTGGGGACAGAGAGGGATGTTGGGCATGGGGAGAGGTGTTGGGGACAGAGAGGGATGTTGGGCATGGGGAGAGGTGTTGGGGACAGAGAGGGATGTTGGGCATGGGGAGAGGTGTTGGGGACAGAGAGGGATGGATGTTGTGCACAGGGAGAGGTGTTGGCACAGGGA
>NW_008651558.1:0-12161 GCF_000695815.1 Acanthisitta chloris
TTTCAATTCCTTCCCCACCCAGCCTGTGGATGTGCCTGGGATTGCCACGACCCAGATGTAGGACCTTGCACTTCATTTTGTTGAACTCCATGAGGTTTGCATTGTTCACCTCTCAAGCCTGTCAAGGTCCCTCTGGATGGCTCATCCCTACCCTCCAGCATGAGACTGCAAGGCCACTGTCACCCAGAGTTCAGTCCCCATCCTGCAGAGATCAGCCAGTAAAGCATTGAAGCCATTAACAACTTTTTTAATTGAAACTCATCTTTTAAGTCACACTAAAAGCAAAAATATGCAACCACTCAGGTTGGCAAAGCAACACTGTGACACCCCCAGAGTGTGGTGTATTCTGCAGCACACACTATCAATCATCATCAGGAGCAGACAGGGTGAGAGCTGCATTGGAGTTCCTTGGAGAACCTCATTCTGTGCTGATCCCTGGGCCTTAGGGTCTCTTTTACAGGTTGTGGTTGGCATAGCTATCTCAGAGTAAAGGTTTTTTTCCCCTGTTTCCCACCCCCCATTTCACTTCCTAAATGTCTCAGCTGCTGAGTTATATGTGAGACAGATGAGAAACAGAATCCTGCTGGCATAAAGCAAACCTGGCAAGGGATTGGGGCCAGTGCCTACACTCCACATTAGCCAGATGTCAGGGGCAGCAATGGGAACCTCCCTGGTGCCTGGTGCCAAGTTGATTAACATGAGCTCTGCAGCTTGGTAGTACCAAGCCAAAACTGCCAGTGTGAAACAAGGCACAGACTCCAGTGGTTCCACATCACTCTGTGGGATCACACAGTGAGCTGGGCTGGAGTAAGCATGGTACTGCTCTAAAGGGCTGCTCAGTGAGACTGATTGTCTGACAGGAGGGGGAAGAGGCACCAACAGCAACACAGACATCTTCTCTCTTTGAGCAGAGCTTAGGCTGTTACATAGGGTGGTGGAGATTCCTTGGAAGGCAACTCTAAGGCTTCTTCATATGATGGCAGTACAGCCTGAAAGAGAAGACCATTAGTTATGCTCTGGGGATCACATGAAGCAGTTCAAGTGGATTTGATCTTGAAGGTGTTTCTCTACCTAGTTCAAGGCAGAGTAAAAGAACCCCATGGGCTGTAGGACATGAAGGGCAGAAAACCAGGAGAGTCAGAGGTGAGCAGCACTTTACAAGCACTGTGCTGCCAGTCCCACCTCCATCTCCTAAAACATGCAAGAAAAGGACCAAGACTCTCTAATGGCCACTGTATCAGCCTCTGCCCAAGCAAAGCAGCTGAGCTCAGATCATGCAGAGGGCCAAGATGCACAGCAGGGACACACACTGCTGGCAAGGCAAGGCTGTTTGCCAAGTGTCAGCAAGACAAAAGCCTACACTTAGCATCCCATATTCTTCCTCTTTACTTCTCAGCCATCTTTACAGTATCTACAGTATGGAAGGGCTTGGAGATCTGCTCCAGAGCTTGAAGCAGTCTCCAACTTCCTCCCGAGGGGCAGTGCAGGGGCAGCTCCATCTCTGCTCTCTGGGACCCGGGAAAGGAGCCAGGGAACAGCTGGAGCTGTGTCAGGGGAGGGTTAGGCTGGAGATTAGGCAAAGGTTCTTCCCCCAGAGGTGTTTGGGCACTGAACAGCTCCCCAGGGCAGTGGTCACAGCCCCAAGGCTGACAGAGCTCCAGGAGTGTTTGGCCAATGCTCTCAGGCCCAGGGTGGATGGTTGGGGTGTCCTGGGCAGGGGTTGGACTGGTGATCCTTGAGGGTCTCTTCCAACTCTGGATATTCAATAACTTCCCATTGTGCCAGAGCTGCTGGATGCTGCTATTAGAGATATCATCAGTAATCTAAAGAAGACATGGATATTCATTATTTATCAAACTATTTAGAATGACATTGACACAGTGAAAGGTGAAGACAAACTTCATTTGAAACAAAGGTAGGCACAAAACCCAGAGCTGAACTGAAATTAAACCCACATCTCTGGATTAGAGAATACAAGTGATATATTCCCATTTATTTGCTGTGCTTGCAGCCTGAGTTTGAGGTGTCTTGAAGATCCCATTGACTGTGAAAGGGTTTTGTATAAAAGTCAAATTAAAGGAATATTTTCTCATTGAAAAGTGATGATTAGCACCTGCTAATGAAGGGTTGAACTGTCTCAGACCACGCAAAAAGCAGAGGTAAGGCTCATCCATGTGTCTCATCAGTCTAAATGTTTCCTTTTCATGGTGTAAATCTGTAATAGTTTTACTCACCTTTTCAACTGTTTGGGAGTCAACTTTCACCTCCTCTCTCTTGCTGGCTTTGATGTACTTAAAGCAGTTCAGGACACACTTGAACATATAGGCCTGAAGAACAGGGAGAGTGAAAGGGCAGCCTGAAATTGCATTGCAAGTCAACCAGAGCATTTCCACTCTAATATTTGTCCTACTCTTTTCTCTGGAGGTAGAAGCTTAGGAAATATGTGCCTTAAATTAAGGCCTTCAATCAGTCTCTCTCTACCCTTCAGCAGTAAGGTGATAACTGCATCACAGCCAGAAGAATTCTGCATAGCAGAACACTACACTGGGGTGGGACTAGGGCTAGTAATGCCACTAAATACATCACATTAAATATACCCTTTAAGACCTCTGAGAGTGTAATGTTATCAGGTAGGAAAGGAAAACACATATTCCTGTGATTTTTCTGAGCAGGCCACAAAGTCAGGATGTCTCAGCAAAGCCCCTTAGGCACAACATCCACTCCCCAGAGATCCAAAAGCACCATGGTCAATGAGGATTGACCTGCAGGTCAGTTCATTCAGCAAAATCCTGTACTTGCCATGGTTACACTCTCTGACAAGACCTTCTGGCACCTCGTGGAGTTACAAGATGCAATAAATAGAGCTTTTCTGAGGAAAATGGATGGATTGATGCATTGTGGCACATGAAAATAAGCAAAGTCTGTGGAACATACCACATTAACTAAATATTTTCCCTCCTCTGTGCAGCAAGAAGTCGTGTGCCTCTTGTTTTGCTTGGCTTCAGAGTCTACTTGGGAAACAGTTGGAATTTCTCAGGAAACACAGGGGATTATATGCCACAAGATGTGGAGCTAAGGATTTCCTACAACAATGAGGTTTGTTCGTCTTCTCCTCCAAGCTCCAGCACAAGGAGTGATTACAAGTTAAGCAATCTTGGAGCTAACCCTGTGACACATCTAACCCAACTGATTTGGCAGGAGAGTGAGATTTGTGCTGTAGCCCCACAGTGCCAGCTGGACTCAGGGGTAGCTCCACTCCTACTGCATATTTCAGGCAAATATCAGATGACATGCTTAAGCCATGAGTGCAGTGCAGCCACACAGGACACTCCACACTGTCTTATCTTTTTTTTACAGAGTGCTCAGGCATTGGAATGTGCTGCCCAGGGAGGTGGTGGATTCACCATCCCTGGAGGTTTTCAAGCTGAGACTGGATGTGGCACTTAGTGCCATGGTCTAGTAACCATGGTAAGGTTAGATTCTTTGAGGTCTCTTCCAACCTTGGTGAATCTATGATTCTATGATCTGACCACCTGGGAAGAGTCTGAATGCAAATTGGTTTCCCACTAACAAGTAACATTTTTCATTGTGACAGAATCTGCCCAAGGACCTGGAAAGATATGGTTTTCTTAGTGGGACTAAAATCCCTCAGTGACAAAATCTATTCTCTCATGCACTGAAGCAAGAAGGATAGAAATCATCTCACAGAGGAGTTTTCTGAGGTGTAAGCAGCATTTAGTAGCTCATGGCTTTAATTAACTCACAGGGTATCAGTGTGCCTAACTCTGCTTACAGCAGGGTGGATACAGTGACTTACCCACGTGGAAGATTTAACTTGCTGCTTAGTAATCTAATTTATTTTGGCCCAAAATAGCAGAAGACATTCCAATACTTGTTTTCATCATCTAATTCTTCTAGAGATGAATGGGCAGTAATAGTTTGGGGCTATAAGAGAGATTTGACTTTATAACTCACAACTGCAGAGGCAAAGATGCAGTGATTTGGATATTAGACCTTCTGCTGAGGCACAGCTCATGCTATGCCCAAGGAGAGACCAACAAAGCAGATTTAAGAGAGAAATAATCCCAAATTTTCCTGGCCCCTAGGTCAGAGCTTCATTTCAGCCTCTGCAGCCTCTTACCTTCAGGAAGAGAACAGCAATGAATGCAATGGTGAAGGTGATCATCACTTTAGCATATTCCTCTGTTGGCAACTTCTCCAGGGTTGGCAAAAAGTCCTGTGGAAAGAGGGACAAGGGCTCAGTCATAAATATTTGTTCCTTCCACCAGGGTCACACAGAGTGATGGTGCTCAAGGTTCTCATCAGTCTCTCAGAAAGGGAAGACACTCTCCTTTCCCCTTCACAATGATTACAGGGACATTGTTGTCCTCCTCCTGTTTACACTCTTTGGCAAAGACTTCCAGCAGACTATTTAAATGAGAACTAAAAGCATCACTGTTTAATAAAGATGAAAAGTTGATGCATTTTCCATGCAGACAGATCTACCCGAATCATTTTGCTCTGCAATTTGCATCCATAAGATTCTTACAAGCAAAACAAGGTGGGTTTTTTTTGAGAACCACATGCCTCAGCAAGCTGTCAGTCAGGAACACTGTGCTGGGGAGAACATATGGAAAAGCCTCTTTTGTTGTCAAACAGAGAAGTTCTGGATGTACCAGAGAGAGCAGAGAAAGTTTACTTTGTTTAAAATGAGTAGGAAGATACTGAAGGAAACTTCATAAGAGTTGAAAATTCCATGGCAGCAGGACTAGGGCAGTGGCATCCCCCTGCACTGGGAACTGGGGAGGTCCCAGCTCAGTGCTGTGCTCAGCTTTGGGCACTCACTGCCCAAAGGCCATTGAGGCACTGGAGAGAGTCCAGCCAAGGGCAACGAGGGCAGCAAAGGGCTAGAGCACATGGGCAAGGGCTGAGGGAGTTGGGCTTGGTCAGCCTGGAGAAGAGGCTCAGGGGTGACCTCATGGCTCTCTGCAACTCCCTGACAGGGTTGGAGAGAGGTGGGGGATGTCTGTCCTGCCCTGGCTGCAGGGAGAGGACTAGAGGGAATGGCCTTGAGCTGAGCCAGGGCAGAGTCAGAGGAGATGTTAGGAGAAATGTTTTCCCTGTGAGGGTGTTCAGGCACTGGAATATTGCTCAGGGAGGTGGTGGAGTCACCATCCCTGGAGGTGTTTAAGTGGTGTCTGAATCTGACACTGGAGAATCTGGTTTAGGAGTTCCAGCAGTGACAGGTTAATAGTTGGACTTGATGATCTTGGAGTTCTCCTCCAACCTTGATGATTCTGATTTTATAACCTACCCCATTGTCTGCAGGCTTGAGGCTGAGATAGGTTGGCACCTCCATGTAGGAGCTGCAGAGGGTGAGAATGCTCAGGCAGAAGTCCAACAGCTGCAGAGCCAGGAGAGGGATCTTTGAGTGTCCCTGCTGCAGGAGGGAACAGCAACTTGGTTATCATCACAAGGTTGTGTGACTTGTGGAGGTTTCTTCACATTTTACACAGGGTTTGTTACCTACCGTGTGGCTCAGGGAGGACACAGAAATGATCACTGGGACCTGTATGTAGGAACTGAACATTGTCAGGAGGCTGAGGAGGAAGTCTATGACTTGTAGAGCAAGGAATGGTATCAGGAGCCGTTCCCTCTTCTGAGAAAGAAAAATAATGCCAGTTAGTTCTATTCCCAATGGCAGAATGAGCTCAGCTATCAATACCTGAAAGCACAGCCAAAAGATGTTCCAAATCATCTGAAAGTGCTCCAAGTATAAATACCTCCCTGGAATTTCTGCCTCTGATTCCACACACTGTGGTGGCAAATGATTCAGAAACAATGAAGGGCATCAACATTGATGTTTTTCACCCCCTTGGAAAGTTTTTGTGAGTTTTCACTCTGTGACATTGGCACTTGATCCCATCAGAGCTGTTGTTCCACTGTCCCTACTACTACAGAGGGATCTGAGTTTCCTCCCCAAGGATTTCTCCTCTAAAATGGGAAACTAATCCCAAGTGCCACAGGGAAGTTACAGTTCCTCTCCAGGATTTGACTTGCGAAAACCACAGAGGAAATGAGGCAAGAAAGCATTTCTAAATCTGAACATTTCCATTCCTTAACAAGTCCTGATGGAAATGTCACCCAGATTGGGTAAATCTGGCAGTTTGCAGCACTGCATGTGAACCTGAGACTTCAAACAAGTCACTCTCCCCCTCTGGAGGGGATAAGTATCTCTGTAGCAGAGATATTTATCTACTTTTTTGATCATATTTCAGCATTTCCAGTGAACCTCCAGTCACCTCCTCCAACACCTCCTACCCCAGAGAGGCCTCAGCCAGCAGCTAAATGTCATTTGTGGAGAACATACCTTCACCACACCGAGGAGGAGGTTGAAGCTGATGACAAACAACATGATGATGAGCAGGAAACTGGTGATGACATCAGCTGAAAGTAAGAAATTACCACATTACCAAACACCTGATGGCCCAATTCAATCATAGCTCTAAGGAAGAGTTCAAGTGTGTAGAAAGATTTGTGTATATAGGGGAATTCATGCCATGCAGCTGGAATTAACCCTCTTTCCCCTCTTTCTACACCCACTTTTTCATCTGTCTTGGAAGTTGCTGTTTCTTTAGTCATCAGGTCATGCAGCTCAGGCATGTGGGAGCCAAAAGCCTTTAGTGCCTGGATTGAAACTTTAAATATCCCATATATTAAGGGAAAATGAAGCAGAAAAAAAAAGGTAGAATGGTTTTAGCTAGTGAGACTGAGCTGGAAATGATTAGTGATTCAAGGACAGATAAATTAACCAACTGTGAATCCTGGAGAAGGATCTTCAAGATTCTTAAGCAGCCAAGAGGCACAAGCTCTAACCACCCACTGCTGGAGAGGATCACAGAGTTTCAGGGTGAAACACCTCATCTCCACTCTCTGCAGCTGTGGGATGCAGTGTACACATCACAGCTCAATGTGTGAGGGGAACAGTGTGAGACACTTCTGCCCACAGGGCTGAAAAGGATCTTAGGAACAGTGTGCGACAGTTCTGCCCACAGGGCTGAAAAGGATCTTTCTCAGCTGTTTTAGGGGTGATCTCATATACACTTGTACCTTCCTACTCAACATTTCCCTGGCAGCAATTTTTCCTCTTGCTGTTGCAGCCTGCCCTGATGATTACCACTCCACAGGCAAAATTCTGCTGCTTTCCTTACCTGCCTCTGCAGATAAAGATATAAAAATAAAGAAGTAAAAGTAAAAATTAGGCCTAGTGTTTCACAGAGCCTCCTCCAACTCACTGCCCAGGGCAGTGGTCACAGCCCCAAGGCTGCCAGAGCTCGAGGAGTGTTTGGCCAATGTTCTCAGGCCCAGGGTGGGATTGTTCACAGCTCCATATCACCCATTTTTTTTCCCCTGAAAATGCTCCTCCATCTCTCCCAGATCTGAATGTTTCCCTGGAGCTTTGGTACCACATGACATATGGAGTGGATGGGGGAGTATGTCATACATCAAAGTGTCCTGCACTCACTTTCTAGCTTTGCTGGCAACAGAATAAAATGATTTACAAAGAAGTCAAGGCAGAGAAACCTAACCCTCATTGTCAGGCAGAAAACACCAACACTGCTCTTTACAGCAGCCAAACATTTGCATCAGAGTAGTCACAGCTATATCATATCTTGGCCAGTTGCTCTGTTTGAGGGAGCAAATGCAAAAAGCCCAAGCCAAAGGGAGAGCTGAGCTGGAGAGGGACAGACAGACCCAGCACCCTGTGCTGTCCCTGACAGTTGGCAGGACATGGGCACCCAGCAGATACAGCAGCTGTGGCATATGCAAACTGTCCATGCTGCATCCAGGCTCTGCTGAGCGATGGGGATGGACAGTTGCCAGGTGAAGAAATAAGTAAAGATGATTCTGAGAAGCTCTGGAGCTTTGCCAGGGTTGTAGAGGAGCTGCCTGAGAGCTGAGCCACATCTGCCACCTGCCCTTGGTGGCACCTGGAGCAACACTTCTCACACCCTCACTCTGCTAGCAGAGAGGGCATTACATTTCACTCAGATGCATTGATACAAAAGATGCTTTAAACTCACTATCTCCTCAACAATTAGCAACAACCTCAAGTCTCCTCTAGAACTGAGATTTGCTGATGGGGAACCTTCAGGCCACAGAGAAACTCTGGCCAGTACTTTCTTCCCTGAGCATGAGGAGTCTCTTCCTTTCTGGGGCTGAAAGGAAAACCCCTTGAAGGTTTTTCCCCCCCTCAGAGAGACAAAAAATAGCTTAGCTCAAGGGAGAAGGGAGCAGAACTGCAGGGGTTGCTGCACATGGAGGAGTGAGACATGCAAGACCTAAGGGAATGATTAAAGGATCCAACAAACACTTAACTTACATCAGGAAAAGAGAGCTGTGATGGTACAAATCAAGAAAATTGATATGACTTCTCTACTGATTAACAAAAAACAAGTGCAGGAGCTGTTTAGCACAAAGTCACAAGAACTGAAAACACAGAGAGGAAGAAATTTTAGGGAACAGCAAATTAAAAAACCTCCAAATCCAGCAAACCCTGAGTGAGAAGAGGGAGGGCAATGCAGAAAGGGCTTTGCTTGAAGGAAATCACAGCTACCAAGTGCAGCTCATTCCAAAACTCAACCAGTGCTGCTTGCTGTCTGCAGAAGAGGCTGCTCACAGAGAAAGTGGTGGGAAGAACCAAGGCTTGAAGGCAGAATACCAACCCACCTTTCAGGAGCAAGGGAGTAGAAAAAAAAAAAAGCTGTGATGTGGTGCACAAAGCAGCAAAGATTACCACGAGGATGGCAGAAACTCCAGACAAAAAGAGCTTAACAAAGGAGCCAGACTCAGCCTTTGTCAGCATAGCCCTAAAGGAGCCAGTCCCAGTGCCATGAAAACCCAACCTGCCTGGAGCTCTTTTCCCTGCTTTTCCTCCCAGAGTAGCCCTCAGCAGTTTGCCCCAGAGAGGATTTATCTCCTTAGCATGGTGTTTCCTTGGCTCCCAGACAGCTGTGTGTTCCTGCCTTTCTCTCTCTCTCTCTCTCTCTCTCTCTCTGAGGGATCATGCTCCAGCTCTCCCTGCATCTCACTGCTAATTAATTGGGCAAGTGGCCATTGCTTCTGGAGGCTAATTGCTGGCAGAGCCCAGTTGGATTTTCCAGGCAGAACTTAGATCAAAACCTCCTAAACACAACAATAAAGAACCCAAAAAAATGCCCTACAAACACAAAGTGATGGAAAGAAAAGGAAAAACAACTTTCTATGCACTGTTTGTTCCCAGCAAATATAGTCAGCCTTCCTGCAGGCAGCAGATCTGTTCCAGGGATGGTCTGTACCAGGGATTGAATCTCAGGGTTCAAAGGTTTTACTTTAAATAAAGTGATTTCTTTCTTTGTGGAAGGACATTTTGCAGCTGGACTAAAGGAGTGACCACTTTAGGTGATGGGAACTGCTGGCTCTGAGCAAACCCTCCATGAGTTGGGAATGTGGGACATGTAACAGAGAGGTCAAATGGCACCTGGAATCCTTTGTAGGGCTGCTAGAGTGGCAAGTTACCTTCCAGAAGCAGCAGTAGATCCCTGGGGATCCCTGGGGCTTGGGACACCTGCAGCCACAGCAGAACCTGTGGCTCCCTGTGGCCAACAGGTTCTTGCCATGCCCAACAGCTCTTGTCAGATGTTAATTCCAAAGTTTCTCCATGCTTAGTTGGCCTCTGTATGATGAGTGTTTGTCTTTTTTGTACATAAAAACCCTCAGAAAATGGCAAAATTTAGGAATCTTGAACTAAGCTTGAGCACTTGTGCAGTCTCAAACACAGTTTGTGTCCAGTTCTGGGCCTCTCATGGCAAGAAAGACATTGAGGGAATGAAGCATGTTCAGGGATGGAGCTGTGGAAGGGGCTGGAGCACAAGGAGCAGCTGAGGGAGCTGTGGGAATTCACCCTGGAGAAAAGGAGGTTTAGGGAGGACCTTCTAACTCCCTACAAGTCCCTGCTAGGAGATGCAGCCAGGTGTGGGTTGAGCTCTGAGAGAAGAGAGAACATTTCTTTGCCAAATTCCCATTTTTGAATCAACTTCACCCTGAACATAACCAGGAGAGACACTGAATGAGTCCTCATACTTCCAGGAATTCAGAGAAATCCCTTTCTATTTTATGGCCCAGGAAACTGCCATGGGAGATGCCAACAGAGCTCATAAAGCTGAAGCTTCACACTCACAGGTTGTCAGGGCCAGCAGTGTCCATTCAGTGTGGCTGATGAGCTGAAGGGAGTTGTTTCTGGACAGCAGCAGCCAAAGGATGGGAAATAGCAGCAAGGGAAAGAAGCCTTACAGTTCCTTTAGCCAGATTAGCTTTTCATGGGAGAAGGAAGGAATGTTTTCTGCATGGGAAATGGTATACAGAGGTTATAGTATGCATAGGATATGGTATGCATAGGTTATGGTCTGCATAGGATATGGTACACACTGTGCACACAGATCCTCAGGCATAGCTGAGGTATTTTTCTTGGCCAACTGGGCAGAAATTGGAACAACTTTTCCAGTTGTACTTTGTCCACAGCCTCAATTTTTATAACCATTAATGAAAACCAAAAGTGATTAACACTCAGGCTGTGCACAGGCCTGAATTGAAGCCATCCCAAAGATCTGAGCTGTGGGAAGCACTAGACTGGATTCTTTTTGAGGCAGAAAACTATTCATTTTAGCAGCTTGGAGCTGGTAAAGAGGTTTTAATTGCAATGGTTGGGGGGATTATTTTGGGGGGTTATTTTTCCAGCAGGAAAAACTGCTCTGCCAAAGCTCATGTGCTTTCAGGGATGAAGCAATGCCAAGAAGACTCTGGATAGGAAAGTTTCTCAGCTCCAGGCTGGGATTTTTAACAGACTGGTAGTTGGGAAGGTTGCATGGGTGAGACACATGCTCATTTCTCATTTCCTCATTTCTTGCACAT
Organism: Acanthisitta chloris; assembly: GCF_000695815.1. Classification (NCBI taxonomy): domain Eukaryota; kingdom Metazoa; phylum Chordata; class Aves; order Passeriformes; family Acanthisittidae; genus Acanthisitta; species Acanthisitta chloris. The sequence goes on from NW_008651558.1 coordinate 10,951, forward strand.
CCTAATTTTTAGGATGCACATCCTAATTTCAAAGCCAGGTTGACTAAAGCCTTGAGCAACCTGCTCTGCTGGGAGGTGTCCCTGCCCAGGGCAGGGGGTTGGGGCTGGATCATCTCTAAGCTCCATTCCAACCCCTTAACATACCATGATGTCTGCTGTACCTGAGACAGAGCCCAGAGATGTGAACCTGATTCTTCCAAATTGCAACCAAATACCCCAAACCACCACACAGCAAAGGTTCGATCCTGTTCCTTCTGCCTCAGTGAGTTATCACTTAAGTAGTAAATTTAGATCTACTTCAACTTAACCAACATCCTGCATTGGCCCCATCAGGGGTGAGGAAATCATCTTCAAAGGCAAATAATCATCTACTAAAGGCAAAAAAAAGAGCCAGGGGCTTCTTCCCATTTTAATCCAATATTTTCAGCATATTTCATATGAATTTCTTGGTCTCTTGTCATTGAAAAACAAATTGCAGAGGACAACTCTCTGCCCTGTGCTGCCTGTGGCCTGGACCAGGCTGCAAGGGACAGAATATCCTTCTTCAAGGGCAGCTGAGCCAGTCACCATTCCCATTACCCTGGAGACCATAGATGGCTTAGTCTACAGCAATCCCAGTTCTCCTTCCCTTCCCTGATCATACCAGTGGAATCATAGAATTTAAGGGTTGGAATGGACCTTACAGATCATCCAGCCCCAACCCCCTGCCCTGGGCAGAGACACCTCCTCACTAGATCAGGTTGCTCAAGGCTCATCCAGCCTGGATTGAACACCACCAGGGCTGGGGCAGCCACCACATCCCTGGGCAACCTGGGACAGTGTCTCACCACCCTTAGAGTAAAAAAACTTTTTTTAATATCTCACCTAAACCTTCCCTCCTTCAGTTTGAACCCATTACCCCTTGTCCTATCACTGCAGTTCCTAACACACAGTCCCTCTCTGGCTCCTTGTAGGCTCTTCAGATATTGAACAGTTGCTCTGAGGTCTCCACACAACCTTCTCTTCTCCAGGCTGAACAGCCCCAACTCCCTCAGCCTGTCCTCACAGGGGAGATGCTCCAGTCCTCTGAGCAACTTTGTGGCCTCCTCTGGACTTGCTCCAACAGTTCCATGTCCTTCTTATGTTGAGGACACCAGAACTGTGTGCAGGATTCCACATGGGTCTCATGACCCCTTAGTGGAAGTTAAGGCCCATCCCATTCCCTCTCTTTA
>NW_008651558.1:12223-12511 GCF_000695815.1 Acanthisitta chloris
TGCTCAGAAAGAACTTCTACATTCTAACTTACAATGCTAAGAATTCCTTATATATCTTTTTTCCTCCTGGATGATGTGAAAAACATTTTCCCCTAACCCTTCCCTTGTTTATATTCCTGGGCCATGACTACAGCACTGGCATTAGACATTCTGAGATATACTTTAATCTGGCAGCAACTCCAAATAGAGCAGCAGATGCTGAGAGGAAGACACAGAACCTTTCCTCAAATTGTTCTCCAGCTCTTCCATCTGAGGGTTTTAAAGTGGAATTGAACTGTTTGGATTGCT
>NW_008651558.1:12556-13479 GCF_000695815.1 Acanthisitta chloris
TGTTTATCCCAACTCTAATCAGAAAACTCAATCTCCTAAGCAGAGCCCTTGGAAGTACTTGGGAAGAGAAGGAATTTCATTAGCAAATGGGCCTTTTTTTTGTGGAGGAGGCTGTGGAAGAGGGAGGAGGGAAAGGCCTGTCAGTTTGAGTGTGTGGGAAGAGGGGGGAGTGGGAAAACCAGGGCAAATTGCACTCAGAAAGGTTCTGTTCTTAAAGAAAACCCTCCAGAAACACACATCTTGCTTAGAAAGTATCTCCTGGTATGGAAATGATCTGAAAAATCTGCCTCAACAATTTGTTTCTTTGCCTTTAAAGCATATTTTACTCAGAGACTCGAAGCAAGTGAAAAATTATTGGCCTTGGATGATCTTTCTGGCAAAAAAAAAGATCATGAAAAACAATTGTTATTTTTCCATAGCTACATGTGGGGAAGTAATGTGACCTGCAAATATCAGTTCAGGTCTCAGCAGCTCAGATCATTGTGTTAGGCAGAATCCACCAGCAGGGAAAGCTATTTGTGGCTGTGCCCATGGCCAAACCAGGTAGAGCAAAGCAAAGCAAACAAACAAGCAGAAGACAACCAGCAATGACAACAACATCAACAACAAAACCCAAACCAGCCAAACAACCAAACACCACAAAAGGGAAGGAAGACCTTAAGGTCACACTTGCATCATATTCTTCAACTCTCATGTGAAAAAACTGGAACTAGAAACATCTATTATAGAAAGGGCAAACTGGATCCTCTTGTGCTGATCCCAAATCCCAGGCAAACAATCAGGTTTGGAGCCTGTTTGGTGTTCTGCATGGTGCCATCATGGGAAAGCTCTGCAGAAAGGATTTTCTACCCTGAATTGAATGTTGAGTTGAGCCACAGCTTCAGGGGCACCTCCAAAGAATCATAGTATATTAAGGGGTTGGA
>NW_008651559.1:0-654 GCF_000695815.1 Acanthisitta chloris
ATGGACATTGGAGTGATGGACATTGGAATGATGGACATGGGGGTGCTGGACATTGGGGTGATGGACATTGGGGTGATGGACATGGGGTGATGGACATTGGGGTGATGGACATGGTGGGGGTGGGTCAAGAACCTCCTCAAGACGTTGATGCCACCAGAACAACCCAACAACCACCCAAACGACCCAAGACCCAAGGAGAATCCAAGTGGGTGATGGAGATGATGATGATGGACATGGGGGTGATGGACATGGGGTGATGGACAAGGGAGTGATGGACATTAGGGTGATGGACATGGGGGTGATGGACATGGTGGTGATGGACATGGGGGTGATGAACATGGGGTGATGAACAAGGGAGTGATGGACATTGGAGTGATGGACATTGGGGTGATGGACATTGGGGTGATAGACAAGGGAGTGATGGTCATGGGGTTGATGGTCATGGAGGTGATGAACATTCTGTGATGGACATGGGGTGATGGACATTCGGTGATGGACATGGAGGTGATGGACATTCGGTGATGGACATTGGGGTGATGGACATTGGGGTGATGGACATTGAGATGATGAACAAGGGAGTGATGGACATTGGAGTGATGGACATGGAGGTGATGGACATGGGGGTGATGGACATGGAGATGATGAACAAGGGGG
>NW_008651559.1:1067-2041 GCF_000695815.1 Acanthisitta chloris
AGAAACCAAGTGGGTGATGGAGATGATGATGATGGACATGGAGGTGATAACAAGGGAGTGACGGACATGGAGGTGATGGACATGGGGGTGATGGACATGGGGGTGATGGACATGGGGGTGATGGACATGGGGGTGATGGACATGGGGGTGATGGACATGGGGGTGATGGACATGGGGGTGATGGACATGGGGGTGATGGACATGGGGGTGATGGACATGGGGGTGATGGACATGGGGGTGATGGACATGGGGGTGATGGACATGGGGGTGATGGACATGGGGGTGATGGACATGGGGGTGATGGACATGGGGGTGATGGACATGGGGGTGATGGACATGGGGGTGATGGACATGGGGGTGATGGACATGGGGGTGATGGACATGGGGGTGATGGACATGGGGGTGATGGACATGGGGGTGATGGACATGGGGGTGATGGACATGGGGGTGATGGACATGGGGGTGATGGACATGGGGGTGATGGACATGGGGGTGATGGACATGGGGGTGATGGACATGGGGGTGATGGACATGGGGGTGATGGACATGGGGGTGATGGACATGGGGGTGATGGACATGGGGGTGATGGACATGGGGGTGATGGACATGGGGGTGATGGACATGGGGGTGATGGACATGGGGGTGATGGACATTGGGGTGATGGACATGGGGGATGATGAACATGGAGGTGATGGACATTGAGATGATGAACAAGTGAGTGATGGACATGGGGCTGATGGACATGGAGATGATGAACAAGGGAGTGATGGACATTGGAGTGATGGACATGGGGGTGATGGACATTGGGGTGCTGGACATTGGGGTGATGGACATTGAGATGATGAACAAGGGAGTGATGGACATTGGAGTGATGGACATGGGGGTGATGGACATTGGGGTGATGGACATTGGGGTGATGGACATGGGGGGATGGACATTGGGGTGATGGACATGGTGGGGGTGGACATGGAGAT
>NW_008651559.1:2283-2500 GCF_000695815.1 Acanthisitta chloris
TGATGAACAAGGGAGTGATGGACATTGGAGTGATGGACATTGGGGTGATGGACATTGAGATGATGAACAAGCGAGTGATGGACATTGGAGTGATGGACATTGGAGTGATAGACATGGGGGTGATGGACATTGGGGTGATGAACAAGGGAGTGATGGACATTGGGGTGACGGACATGGAGATGATGAACAGGGGAGTGATGGACATTGGAGTGATGGA
>NW_008651560.1:0-906 GCF_000695815.1 Acanthisitta chloris
GGATAACCTGGGATACACCCGGGACAGCCCAGGATAACCAGGGATACACCCGGGATACACCCCCGGGATAACCTGGGATACACCCGGGATACACCCCCGGGATAACCTGGGACACACCCAGGATACACCCCCGGAATACACCCCCAGGACAGCCCAGGATAACCTGGGATACACCCGGGACAGCCCAGGATAACCAGGGATACACCCGGGATACACCCCCGGGATAACCTGGGATACACCCCCAGCCGCAGCCAGTGGCTCAGACCCGACTCCAAGAACTGGTGTCACCTTTATTGTCTGTCCGTGGCCACCTCACAGTGGCCCTGGCTGGCCCCACGGTGGCCCTGACCCCGTGGTGGCCCTGACTGTCCCCGTGGTGGCCATGGCCACCCCCTCCGTGACCCTGGTGGCCCTTCTGGTCCCTCTGGTGGCCTCAGCAGTGGCCTTGGTCACCTCTGTGGTGGCCACAGGGGCTGTCCCTCGGTGGCCTTGGCCAGCCTGGTGGTGGTGATGCTGGTGGCCCCGTGGTGGCCCTGGCTGTGCTCACGGTGGTTTTGGCCATCCTTTGGTGGCCCTCGGTGGCCCACGTGGTGCTTGATGGCCGCGGCCATCTCCTGGCTCCTCCTCTGGTGGCCCCTTGGTGGCCTTGACCATCTCCTGGCTCCTCCTCTGGTGGTCTCCAGCTGTCCTGTGGTGGCCTCACGGTGGCCCTTGATGGCTCTGACCCCCATGGTAGCCCTGGGTGACCCTTGATGGCTCTGGCCATGCCCATGCTGGTCCCAGTGACCTCATGGTGCCAAGACCCTGGGGTGATCCCTTGGTAGCCCTGGGTGACCACATAGTGGCCCTTGGTGGCCCTGATAGCCCCTTGGTGGCCCTGGTGGCCCTTCATGACCCTGGCCATGC
>NW_008651561.1:0-7846 GCF_000695815.1 Acanthisitta chloris
GCGGACAGCGCTGGGCTACGGGAGCTGCTGCTCTGAGCACTTAGGTTGGAGATTAGGGAGGGATTTTTTTACAGAGAGAGGGGTCAAGTGTTGGGATGTGCTGCCCAGGGAGGTGGTGGATTCCCCATCCCTGGAGGTTTTCAAGCTGAGACTGGATGTGGCACTTAGTGCCATGGGCTAGTGACCACGGTAGGGTTGGACTGGATGATCTTGGAGGTCTATTCCAATCAGGTTGATGCTATGATTCTATGAACTAGCGCGTCCTGGAAAAAGGCGAGAGTGGGATGTGTATGCGAACGCGTGGCAATCGGTGTTTTTTCTCGGAGTGTTGGGTTTGTCACCCTGCCCGGGTCGGGGTCTGGCGCTGTGCTCCGAGCCCTGCCGTGTGTCAGCTCTCTGGCCGCGTCTGTCGGGAAGGTGTTTTGTCGGACGATGCAGGAAATCCGAGGATAAACCTGATGTCACTCGGGCTCCCGGAGGCTCCTGGAGCCTTTAAGCTGCAGTGCTGAGTGCGGCGTGTGAGGCTTCCAAACCTCCCTGTGCACTTACTGCTTCAGCTAGGGATGTGCTCGTTCCCTGTGTTTATGCCCAACTCTCTGAAGTGTATTAAATCTTGTCACTATAACGTGAGCTGTGTTACATTCTGCAGCTTCAGTGTGTTTTTCCAAAGTTACTGCAAATGCAATGTGAATTTCAGCGCTGTGCCAAGACATATGTCCTGTCTTTTTCTCCTACTTGGTGTTCCCTGAATAATACCATTTGACTTCTTTTCCCAGTTTGGGCTCATGAGAGGTTGTTCCTTGTCTTTAATCATCCTCCTTGTCCTCCCTGCTCTGCTTAATTACAGTGTCCTTTCTGAGGTGGATGGATGTGCAGGATGCCACTGATTCACCCCCTCTGGTACTGTTTCAACACACCCTTTCCTTCATTACAGCTGCATATTGATCAGAGGCTTTCACAGAACCACCCAGAATGTTTCTAGGACTTTCCTGTAATTAAAAGAGCTCTGTGGGATGCAGGAGTTGCATTTTCCCCTTTCTGCCTGCATTACTTTGCATTATTCAGGAGTGGACTTGATGTGCTGTTATATTAGCCTTTCACTTAGCTTGATTAAATCTCCTTGAAGTCCTTCACAGACTTCTCTGGATTTGACTAAACAAAATCACTGTCTGCAGACAAGTCTCACTGCTTACACCCAGGTCTGGTGCATGATGAATATATGATCACAAAATGAGCATCAGAATATGCAAAAATGTGTTTTAAATCTGCGTAGTGACGCTGAAACAAAGCAGACAGTTTGGTTAGCCAGAAATTAACCTTCCAATTAGACTTCCCAGTTTGCTGTGGGTCTTTCAAAAGAGGCATAGTTCTAAATAGTCAGGAAAAAAAACCCTCAAACTAATTTGATAAAAGTCACTCAAGTCCTGTGTTTTTTCCATGTACAATTAATATTCGTGCCTCATGTCAAAGTTACTGGAATGACAGGAGGAAAAGCTTCCAAACTTCCTCCTTCTCCAGCTGGTTTAGTTTGGCTATAGACCCTCGAGAAGTTCCTTGTAAATACAATAAGTGAAAATTTGTCAAAATGAACTACAGCTTTTAATTAAACCTCTCACCAAGTCTCAGTTCTCAAGTTGCTTAGGGTCGGCCAAACCCTGAAGGAACCCTCATCCCTCTGGAAATTACAGAATGGTTTGGGTTGGAAGGGACCTTAAAGATGATCTAGTTCCAGCCCCACCAGCCATGGGCAGGGACATCTCCCACTAGGCCAGATTGCTCAGAGCCTCATCCAACCTGGCCTGGAACATTCCCAAGGATGGAGACTCCACAGCCTCTCTGGGCAACCCGTTCCAGTGCCTCACCACCCTCAGAGTGAAAATATTTTCCTGATATCTGCTCTAAATCTATCCTCTTTCAGTTTAAAGGCATTGTTAAACCAGCCTTTCTTTTCCTCGCTTTCCTCCCATCGTGAGAGTGTATTTCCTGACAGTAATGTGGTGTGTTTGTACCTCCCTGATACTTGTGGAGGGGATTTCTTCTGTATGGAATTAATTTAGCTGCCAGGGAACAGCTCCCCAGGCAGGGGTGGCAAGAGGGGCAGGGGGCACATTTGCCCCTTGTAAGGGCTTGGACATTCATGTGGCTCTGACTGCCAGGACATCTCAGGGGCAGCTGGAAGTGGGACCAGAGTCTCTGTCTCTGAGTCACTGTGTTCTGGTGGGGAAGTGAACACGTAGTTCTAGGTGTGATGATAGATGAAATAAGTCAGACTCCTGCTGGGGTTTTCTGAATTTTAATTTTCTGTGCTTTTTTGTTTTCCTTTGGATCAACCATATTCCCCCACCACTGATTTCAGTGTTCATGGGACACTCACCTGGGAACAGACATTCAGTTGAAGCAGCTGAGGATGAAACCCTTGCTTTGTGTACACCCAGTGTGCTCAGCTCCATTTCAGGAAACATCTTCAGATGTTTCTTATTTCCTTTGAAAACTTATCTGCACCTCCAGCACACGAGCTTTAACAGTGAGTTGTTTGAGTCAGTCACTAGTTTAAAGGACAGAGTTATTGCAGCTGTCCTAAGAAAGCTGGTGTTGAGTTTCTCATTGGGAGACAAAAGTGCTGGTCCACCTGTTCCTCAGGAGAATGCTCTGCTCATGGAAATGGTATGTAGCAAAGAAAGGCACTGCACAGCCAATCGCTCTTGGACAGGGAAAATCAGAAGTAAGGAATGGTTTTTTGGTCTTAGGTAATGGATGGAATATTGAAGTGACAAATACCACTCTGAGTAAAAATATGATTAAATGTTTTCATCTGTTAGGAAAATACCTATACTGATAAATAGGAGTGTTTTGTGTTCTCTCTTCTTTGCCTTCTATTCTTTGGTTGGTTGTTACTTTGAGACTTGGATTGGGTTTTCACCCCTTCCCATAGCCTGTGTGAGAAGTTATTTCTTCCAAGCTTTTTGTTTGGTTCCACACACAAAGAAAGTAAAGATTTACAGAAGCCTGTCAAATTAGGACACATTGTAGGACAGAAATTGTGAGAGCTGACTGCAAGGTGTGATCCTGACACTCTTGCAGCAAGTAAGAGGGAAAGATGTGCAGTCCCTGCCAGGACAGAGTCTCTCCTGGCCTGTAGCTGGGGAGTCAGTGGGACTCATCCCACTGTGGGCACAGGACAGACAAAATAGATTGAGGCTGTGTCACCTTGGTAAAGCCTCCCAGCATCTCTGGGGCATTATTTCCCTGAGGCTGGTGTGAGTAGCTTCCTTTTCTTGCTTGGTTTCCCCCCCTAGAGCAGTGTTCCAAAATGACCCTGTGCTGCCTGTGTCCCCAGCAGTGACAGCAGGACATTTCCTCCACTCCCTTGTGTGGCCTTTCTTAGGCCATTCCCTATCCCCTGCTGACACCTGTACCTCCAGTTGGCTCTTAAGGTGCCACCTTTGCTGCCACTCTGCTGTTATCACACTGTGCCCTCCAGAGGTCTCTGAAACCCAAGGAGTTTATTTTTTAGGGTTGTTTAGTCTTGTCACATGCTGCTAATAATTGGTCAAGATGGAAACTTCTAGATGGGATAGCAAAGGGATGGGAGAGTCCTCATGTTCTTCTTTCCTGTCCCTCTGCCCAGGTGTCAGGAGCTGCTGTGCCTCCTTCCCAGGCTGTTACATGGTGCTGGGGCAAGCACACAGTCCAGCTGCTATTTATGGAAGCAAAGCCACTAGAATTAAAATCCCAGTGGATTTTAGTGCTGGGGCACTCTACGTTGCAGCTGAAAAAAAAGGTGGTAAAAATAATTCTGAAGGAGCAATTATTGCAAATAAAGCTGTTCTGAAGATTTGGTAATATGACTTTCTGTAAGTCGACGTCGATCAAAGTTTTGTTGGTAAATTATGGGTTTGTTTTCTGATATGACTTTCTGTAAGTTGACGTCGATCAAAGTTTTGTTGGTAAATTACGGTTTGGGGTTTTTTGCAGTTTGCATCATTAATTCTGATAATTCAGCTTTTAGGTCCTACCTCACATTCCAGTGGCTTTTGGAATATATGGCTGGGATATTTTAGGCACTCTCTTTAGAACTGTACCAATTCAGGATACACATCTCTGCAATGCAGTTTTTCCACATTCTCCTTAGGACCCAACAAAGCCTGTGGAAATCATGGATTGATCCATCTGCTGAAGGCAGAACTTGAGTTTTTAAGTCAGCACAATGATATACTGAATGTGATTTGAAAACACTATTAAAATTGATGTTCCTCACTCCATAATTCTAATTCACAACTTTCCAGCACCCACGATGCATTTTGTAAATTGGGAATATGCTGGGGTTTTTTTTCAAAAAGGCATGGCAAGGCATTTATGAAACTATTGCTAGACTTGCTAAATTATAAAGCACAGACATCTGAGGTATGAAGTGACTCTTACCTGCCTCATTGCTCTTGCTAACCAGTCCAAAATAATAATTAAAAGTATTCGCTCTCGGCAAGAATTTGCATTGCGTTAGCTTTTCCCACTCCTCCTCAGAGTGAACATTAAAGGCAAGGCCTGAAGCTTGTGCTTTCACTCACTAAATTAGGCTAAATATTCTGTAAAACAGAAGAATTTTGTGAGCGGGCTGTGTGTGAAGTGTCACTATTTATCCTCAAATGCTCCCATTCTTCTGCCTTTTTTCAGCCTCTTTTCTCTTGCTGCTGTTTTTCCCAAGTTTCCCAAGAGCCCTCAGACAGGCTGTGGGGAAGGTGCAGCAGCTCCATTCCTTTTTCAAGAGCTACTCCCTCATCTGCAGAAGCAGCAAGGAGCCACCACTGTTTCAGGGCAGCACCCAGTAGTGTTGAAGAGTGCAGAGCAACCAAGAGACTTCATGTTTTGGATGGTTTCCCCCTTTCCTGGCCAGGTTTGGTAAACATTTCAGGAGAGATAGATGGGCTCTGGTGATGCAGCCAGACCTCCCGAGCTGTGCATTGCAAGCATCTGAAACTCTCAGCCAGGTTCATGTGATGCTCTGCTTTCTGTGGGGCCTGGGAACACAGAGGGGATGGTTTTGGCACAACTCTTGGAGCCAGTTGGAAAGTCCTCTGCAAGGCCCTACCCTCAGTTCTCCATGAAAAAGCCAAGGGGTGGGATGTTTCCCTCTTTTGTGCATGGTCTCCAAAGTGTTGTGTTAAGAGTTCCCAGCTGTTCTTTCCCACGGTACTCAGCCCCCTCCTTAGAACTGTGGCAGGGAATAACACATGAGCTAAGGAACTGGACTCAGGTTTCTCACGTGGTATTTTCACATTGCTCATCGTGGTGAGATGGGTCTGTACCTTGTGCCCCGAGGAGGAGGAGGACAGACTGTGAGCACAGAGCCACACAACTTCCCGAGACCAGGTGGTTACAGGGACAGCAGCTCCTGATGCACTTTCCCTTTTGCCCTCACTGCATCACGTGTGAGTTTCAGCATAGTGACCAGACCTGGAGTTAGGTGTCTGGTTTCAGGAGAAACCAAGTTTCGTGCTTCCCTCAAGCCCAGAAATAGGAGCTGATCCCACAGAAGTTCCCTCTCTGTGTGAGTCACCCCGAGCTCCATGGAAAGCTCCAGTGAGTGGGTCCAGCATCTTCTCCCAGGGACCAAGGCACATGACTCACTGGGGAAGCCCTTGTCATATTAATCAAAAGTGTGTGAGCTTTGTCCCACTCACATGGTTTTCCCCTTTGTGAACGGGGTTATTCAGCCACATGGCAGTGTCTGTTCCCTGGAGTGTTTGTGGCTTTGCAGGTGGATCACATGGGATCTGTGCTGGTGGCCTAGGGGTGGCAGGGGAGCCAGCCTCCCTTGCTGCCTCCTTCCCTGCTCTGCCAAGTTCCCTGATGGGGAACTTGATCCCTTTCTCTTCTAGTTAAGCAGCTGATAATAAGGATAATAAGTACCAGTTAGCGACAGAACTCCTGCTACAGGGAGTACTGTAAGGCTCTGGATATCCACATTAAGGGCAGAGTAGCACAGTCAATGAAAGATTTAAGTCTGATTGAGTTACTGTTTTGGTTTGTTGGGTTTTTTTCCCCTGCATTTGTTTGGGATTTTTTTTCATGATATTGAGTCTTGAAAAGTGAAGTTAAGATACAGGAGAAGGTCATGAAATCAGAGAGCCTGACTCATGGATAATTAAGAACTGACTTTAAGCTGAAGTTTAGAAAAGCAGTTCTTGGCAGCTCTGTAGGTGAACAGCCTGGAGAAGAGAAGGTTCTGTGGACACCTCATAGCATCTTCCAGTGTCTGAAGAGGCTCCAGGGAAGCTGCAGAGGGACTCTTGTTTAGGAACTGCAGGGACAGGACAAGGAGAAATGGGTACAAATTGAAGGAGGGGGAATTTAGACTAGATATTAGGAAAAAGTTTTTCCCTGTTCTGGTGGTGAGACCCTGTCCCAGGTTGCCCAGGGAGGCTGTGGCTGCCCCAACCCTGGCAGAGTTCACAGCCAGGTTGGATGAGCCTTGAGCAACCTGCTCTGGTGGGAGGTGTCCCTGCCCAGGGCAGGGGTTGGGACTGGATGATCTCCCAGGTCCACTCCAAGCCCTAAAAGTCTATGATTCTCCAATTCTGTTCTATTTAAATGTTTTGTTTGGTTCAACCATGTACAGGGTAGAGGCTTTCCGTGACGCAGCATCTGCTATGGAACAAGAGAAAGAAATCCTGCTAGAAATGATCCACAACATACAGAACAGCCAGGATATGAGGCACATCAGTGAAGGTGAGAACCTGCTTTGCCATACCCTCCAACTGACCCAAGGTTAAACCAGCCCATCCCCCGGGGAGCAGCTCTATGTGATTCCTTGCTGCTGGCAAAGGTGCAGCACTGGAGTCAGCTGAGGCTGTTGAAGGGCCAATCCTTACCCTGAGATCCCCTTTTCTTGCCTGTAAATTCATGCTGTTCAGACAAATGGACGACCCTGAGCGTCACTCTGTGAAAGCCCATCCTCAGTTCATTGATATACAGAGCTCAGCTGAGGGAGAAAGATGTTGATGATGATGTAATATAGCTGAAAACCCAGCATTTTAATGGTTTTGGCTGCTGGACAGGCAGGAGTGTTACAAGGTGTACAGCCTGCAAGAACCTTATCATTAAGATCATTGTCGTAGCAGTGTGACATATGGCTTCAAATATATATTCCCTAAACCTGGTATTAGGTGCTTTAAATTGCTGGTTTTATTGGCTCTTCAAGCCCCTACGTGTCAAATATGTTGTGTCCATATTTTAGGAAAGAACCTACGTTTTCAGAAAGTAGAAAACCATTTATTTTTTTCATGGCCTCTAGTTATATCTTGTTTTTTCTTTATGGCCTTCTGGGGTACTGCCTCAGAGTGGCCCAGAAGATCCTTAACGTGCCAGTTCTGTTAATGACTAATGTTTCCTGATAACATTGTATGCTTTGCTTTAATGTGACACAGCAAGAATTGTGTCAGCACTGGCAAAGCTTTGCTTACATTCTTAATAGAGCTAAATGCTTAGCTCGTTAAGGATTGAGTCCAACCATTATCATGATTTTAGAGGTCTCCTCCAACCTTGATGATTCTATGATTTCAAATCAAAAGACACTATGAAATAAGCAAGACTTAGGCAAATGCAGAAAGCTCATTTCTGGCCCCTGGAAATCTTGTCACGTACTTAAACCCACCACTGTTCATTGCTAAGTTGCAGCAGTTTGATTGCCTGGATGCTGCTATTTGCACAGGAGAGTGTTTGCCTGTAACCTACGATGCTTTATTGCTTCCCATTTAGGTGAGAGAGAGGAGCTTAATTTGACTGCTAATCGCCTGATGGGCCGAACCCTGACTGTGGAGGTTTCCGTAGAAACCATCCGGAACGCCCA